>NC_067488.1:19552477-19854144 GCF_947179515.1 Apodemus sylvaticus | reverse complement strand
GGAGGGAGGTGATTGGAGTATGGGTGTAGAGAAGGCTTATGGGACATATGGGAAGGGGTAACTGGGAAAGGGGAAAGCGTTTTGGAATGTAAACAAAGAATTTAGAAAATAAAAATAAATAAAAATTAAAAAAAACTAAATTGTAACTCCTCTCAAATCATCAAAAGGATTTTCAGAACTCTGTGGCTTTAATAGTGACATCGAGGGCCAAAGCTGACTGCTATTTAAGCATTGACAGCTGCTGGTGTAAGTCACAGGTGCTTATTCTGAACTGGTAACATAAGTTTTGTCATAGAGTTTGTGAAACCAAGTTTCACCTTGGTTGTCAGTTTACCTGGACCTGGATTCAATGAAGAGACAAGTGTCTGGGGATACTTGAGAGGGATTTCCTTGATTTCATTAACTGAAGTTCCTACACTGCTGTGATAGGACAAGCACTTGGGTGAAAGGGGCTTACTTATGGGAGGGTATTTCTTGCATCAAGGTTCAAGGTAATGTCTGTCATGGTGGAGAACTTGAGGTGGCAGGAGTTTGAAGCACCTGGTTGGACTGTGTACTGGCTGGTTTTCTGTGTCAACTTGACACAAGCTAGAGCAGTCAGAGAGGAAAGAGTAATTTCCTTTGAGAAAATGCCTCAGTGGGGTCCACCTGTAAGACATTTGCTCAATGAGTGATCAATGAGGTGGTGTGCGCCATAATTGTGGGTGGTACCATCTCTGGGCTGGTGGTCCTGGCTTCTATATATCAGATAGCAGACTGAACAATCCATGGGAAGCAAGCCAGTAAGCAGCACCCCTCCATAGACTCTGCATCAATTCCTGCGCCCAGTTTCCAGCCCTGTTTGAGTTCCTGTCCTGACTTCCTCCAGTGATGGACTGTGATCTGGAGGTTTAATTGAATAAATAATTTCCTCCTCATCTTACAGTTTGGCTATGGTGTTTCATCACAGCAATAGATGCCCTCACATGCATCCATAAGCAAAAAGAACTATTTATGTACTCTTTTCTCTCCTTTCAGAATGCAGTGTGATGTGACTGGCTTCTTCATGCTCCCATGTCTTGACTTCTCTACCATGATGGAGTAGTCATGCCCTAAATGCCTAAACATAACACATCTTTCCTTAATTTTCTTTGGTCAAGTTTTTGTTCTTTGTTATTGTTTTTGTTTTGTAGCATCACAGCACTGGAGGAAGTTAGTAAGACAGAATATAAGAACTTATCAGTATAGTAGTTCTGAAAAGATTGCCCGTGTAACCACAAGCAACTTCCTTTTCCGTGTTTTTTTAAATTGGATATTTTCTTTATTTACATTTCAAACGTTATCCCCCTTCCTGATTTCCCCTCCAAAAATCCACTATCCAATTCCCTCTCACCAACCCACCCACTCCTGCTTCCATGTCCTGGCATTCCTCTATACGGGGGCATAGAGCCTTCACAGGACCAAGGGCCTCTCCTCCCATTGATGTCTGACAAGGCCATCTCTGGTACATATGTGGCTGGACTTATGGGTCCCTCCATGTGTATTCTTTTGTTGGTGGTTTAGTCCCTGGGAGCTCTGGGGTTACTGGTTGGTTCATATTGCTGTTCCTCCTATGGAGCTGAAAACCCCTTCAAGGTCTTTGGGTCCTTTCTCTAACTCCTCCATGGGGGATCCTGTGCTCAGTCCCATGGTTGGCTGACAGCATCCACCTCTGTATTTGTCAGGCACTGGCAGAGCCTCTCAGGAGGCAGCTATATCAGGCTCCTGTTAGTAAGCACTTGTTGGCATCCACAGTAGTGTCTGGGTTTGGGTAACTTTATATGGGATGGATCCAAAGATGGGGCAGTCTCTGGATGGCCTTTACTTCAGTCTCTGCTCCAAACATTATCTCCATATTTCCTCCTGTGAATAATTTTGTTCCCCCTCTAAGAAGCACTGAAGTATCCACATTTTGGTCTTCCTTCTTCTTGGGCTTCATATGGTATGTGGATTGAATCTTGGGCATTCTGAACTTTTGGGTTAATATCCGCTTATCAGTCAGGGCATACCATGTGTATTCTTTTGTGACCGAGATACCTCATTCAGTATGATATTTTCAAGTTCCATCCATTTGCCTGTGAATTTCATGAAATCATTGTTTTTAATAGCTGAGTAATATTTCATTGTGTAAATGTACCACACTTTTTGTATCCATTCCTCTGTTGAGGGACATTTGGGTTTCCAGCTTCTGGGTATTATAAATGAGGTTGCTATGAACATAGTAGAGCATGTGTCCTTATTACATGTTGGAGCATCTTCTAGGTATATGCCCAGGAGTGGTATAGCTGGGTCCTCAGGTCCCAGCTATGTCCAATTTTCTGAGGAACTCCCAGACTGATTTCCAGCGTGGTTCTACCAGCTTGTAACTCTACCAGCAATGGAGGAGTGTTCCTCTTTCTCCACATCCTTGCCAGCATATGCTGTTACCTGAGTTTTTGATCTTAGCTGTTTTGACTGGTATGAGCTGGAATCTCAGGGTTGTTTTGATTTGCATTTCCCTGATGACTAAGGATGTTGATCATTTCTTTAGGTGTTTCTCAGCTCTCCAGTTTCCTTAGTTGAGAATTCTTTATTTAGCTCTGTTCCCCATTTTTAAAATAGGGTTATTTTGTTGTCTGGAGTCTAACTTCTTGAGTTCAATGTATTGAATATTAGCCTTCTATCAGATATAGGGTTGGTAAGGATCTTTTCCCAATCTGTTGGTTGCCATTTCGTCCTATTAACAGTGTCCTTTGTTTTACAGAGGCTTTGCAATTTTTTTGAGGTCCCATTTTTCTATTGTTGATTTTAAAGCATAAGCCATTGGTGTTCTGTTCAGGAAATTTTTCCCTGTGCCCATGTGTTCGAGACTCTTCCCCACTTTCTCTTCTATTAGTTTCAGGAAATCTGATTTTATGTGAAGGTGCTTGATCCACTTGGACTTGAGCTTTGTACAGGGAGATAAGAAGGGATTGATTTGCATTCTTCTACATACTGACCTCCAGTTGAACCAGCACCATTTGTTGAAAATGCAGAGGAATGGATACAAAAAATGTAGAACATTTACACAATGAAGTACTACTCAGCTATTAAGAATTCATGAAATTCTTAGGCAAATGGATGGAGCTAGAAACTATCATTCTGAGTGAGGTAACCCAATCACAAAACAAGACACACAGTATGCAATCGCTGATAAATGGATATTACCCAAAAGCTTGGAATACCCAAGATACAACTCACAGACCACATGAAGCTCAAGATGAAGGAAGACAAAAGTATAGGTACTTTGATCCATATTAGAAAGTGGATCAAAACACCCATGACTCACAGCCAACCAATAGAATGAGAATAGGGTCTCCAATGTAGCAGCTAGAGAGAGGTCCCAAGGAGCTGAAAAGGTTTGCAGCTCCATAGGAGGAACAATAATATGTACCAACCAGTAACCCCAGAACTCCCAGGGACTAAGCCACCAACCAAAGAGTACACATGGAGTGACCCATGGCTCCAGCTACTTATGTAGCAGAAGATGATCATTTCAGACTTCAATGAGAGGAGAGGCCATTGGTCTTGTGAAGGCTCGATACCCCAGAACAGGGGGAGTGATCAGGGGGAGGGGGTATGGGATAGGGGATTTTCGGTGGGGTAATGTGGAAAGAGGTTTACATTTGAAATGTAAATAAAGCAAATATCTAATAAAAATAAACACACAAAAAAGAAAGAAAATGCTGTCTTTTTTTTCCCACTGCATGGTTTTAGTTCCTTTGTCAAAGATCAAGTGACCATAGGTGTGACATTTCTGAATTTTCAATGCTATTCCATCGATCTACCTGCCTGTCACTGTACCAATACCATGCAGTTTTTATCACAATTGCTTTGTAGTACAGCTTGAGGTCAGGGATGATGATTCCCCCAAAAGCTCTTTTATTGTTGAGAATAGTTTTGCTATCCTGGTTTTTTTGTTATTCCAAATGAATTTGACAGTTTCTCTTTCTAACTCTAGAAAGAATTGAGTTGGAGTTTTGATGGGTATTATTGCATCTGCAGATTGATTTTGGCAAGATGGCCATTTTTATTATACTAATCCTGACAATCCATGAGCATGGGGAATCTTTCCATCTCTGAGTTCTACTTTGATTTCTTGCCTCAGAGACTTGAAGTTCTTGTCACACAGATCTTTCACTTGTTTGGTTAGAGACACGCCAAGGTATGTGAATATTGTGAAAGTTTTCATTTCCTAATTTCTTTCTCAGCCTGATTATCCTTTGAATAGAAGGCTACTGATTTGTTTGAGTTAATTTTCTATTCAGCAACTTTGCTGAAGTTTTTTATAAGCTGTAGAAGTTCTCTAGTGGAGATTTTGGGGTCACTTAAGTTTAGTATCATATCATCTGCAAATAGCTATATTTTGACTTCCTCCTTTTCAATTTATATCCCTTTGACCTCCTTTTGCTGTCTAATTGCTCTAGTTAGAAATTCAGGTACTATATTGAGTAGATAGGGAGACAGTGGGCAGTCTTCTAGTTCCTGATTTTAGTGAGATGTTGGCTGGTTTATTGCATATTGCTTTTTCTATGTTTAGGTATGGGCCTTGAATTCCTGATCTTTCCAAGACTTTTAACATGAAGGGATGTTGAATTTTGTCAAATGTTTTTCTTTTTTTTCTTCTTTTTTATTATATATTTCTATATTCTTTATTTACATTCCAAATAATTTCCCTTTTCCCAGTTCCCCCCTCCCCATATGTCCCATAAACCTTCTTCTCTCCATCCATTCTCCAATCACCTCTCTCCTTTTTCTCTGTCCTGATACTGCCCTCCAATGCTAGATCAAGCCTTTCCAGGATCAGGACCCTCTCCTTACTTCTTCGTGGGAGTCATTTGTTATGCTAATTGTGCCTTGGGTATTCAGAGCTTCTGGGCTAGTTAATATCCACTTATCAGAGATTGCATTCCATGTGTATTCTTTTGTGACTGGGTTACCTCACTTAGGATTTCATCTAATGAAATGACCATGAGTTTTTTTTTCTTTGAGTTTGTTTATGTACTGGATTACATTGAAAGGATTCCATATGTTGAACCATCCCTACATCCCTGGGATGATGCCTTGATCATGGAACTTGATCATGGTGAATGATCGTTTTCATGTGTTTCTGAATTTGGTTTCCAAGAATTTTATTAAGTATTGTTGCATAGGAATTCATAAAGGAAATTGGTCTGAAGTTCTCTTTCTTTGTTGGGCCTTTGTGTGGTTTTGTTATCAGTGTATCTGTGGCTTCATAGAATGAGTTGGGTAATATTTCTTCTGTTTCTATTTTGTGAAATAGTTTGAAGAGTATTGGTGTTAGGTCTTCTGAGAAGATCTGCTAGAATTCTGTACTAAACCCATCTGGTCCTGGGCTATTTTGGTTGGGAGACTTTTTTTTTTTTTTTGTACTTTATAAAAATATGGAACGCTTCACGAATTTGCATGTCATCCTTGCGCAGGGGCCATGCTAATCTTCTCTGTATCGTTCCAATTTTAGTATATGTGCTGCCGAAGCGAGCATGGTTGGGAGATTTTTAATGAGTGCATCTATTTCTTTTGGGTTTATGGAACTGTTTAGGTGGTTGATCTGATCCTGATTTAATTTTGGTATTTGGTATCTGTCTAGGGAATTGTCCATTTCACCCAAATTTTACAGTTGTTTTGAAGATAGGCTTTTACAGTAGGATCTGATGATTTTTTTCAATTTCCTTAGTTTCTGTTGTTATATATTCCATTTTCATTTCTTATTTTGTTAATTTGGATACTGTCTCTGTTCCCTCTGGTTAGTCTGGCTAAGGGTTTATCTATCTTGTTGATTTTTCTCAAAGAACCAGCTCCTGGTTTTGTTGATTCTTTGGATAGTTCTTTTTGTTTCTACTTGGTTGATTTCAGCCCTGTGTTTGATGGTTTCCTACTGTCTACTCCTCTTAGGTGTACTTGCTTCTTTTTGTTCTAGAGCTTTCAGGTGTGCTGTTAAGCTGTTAGTGTATGCTCTCTCCAGTTTCTTTTTGGAAGCACTCAGAGCTATGTGTTTTTCTCCTAGTACTGCTTTCCTTGTGTCCCATAAGTTTGGGGATGTTGTACATTCATTTTCATTAAATTCGAAAAAGTCTTTGAATTCTTTCCTTATTTCTTCCTTGACCAAGAAGGTATCATTGAGTAAAGCATTGCTCAGTTTCCATGTGTATGTGGATTTTCTCTTGCTTTTGTTTCTATTGAATGAAGATAAGCCCTAGTCTGTGGTGGTCTGATGGGATGCATGGGATTATTTCAGTTTTACTTTATCTGTTGAGGCCTATTTTGTACTTATTATATGGTCAGTTTTGGAGAAGGTACCATGAGGTGCTGAGAAGGCAGCATATTCTTTTGTGTTAGGATAAAATGTTCTATAGCATATCTGTTAAATCCATTTGGTCCATAACTTCTATTAGTTTCATGGTGTCTCTGTTTAGTTTGTGATTTCATGATCTGTTCACTGATGAGAGTGGGGCATTGAAGTCTACCACTATTACTGTGTGAGGTACAAGTGTGCTTTGAGCTTTAGTAAAGTTTCTTTTATGAATGAGTGTGCCCTTGCATTTGGAGCAAAATTGTTCAGAATTGAGAGTTCTTCTTGGAAGAGTTTTCCTTTGAAGAGTGTTTTGATTGAATGTTTTGCTGGGTAGAGTAACCTGGGTTAGCATTTGTGTTCCCTTAGGTTTTATACAAAATCTGCCCAGGATCTTCTGGCTTTCATTGTCTCTGGTGAAAAAAATCTGTTGTAATTCTGACACATCTACCTTTATATGCTACTTGACCTTTTTCCCTTACTGCTTTTAATATTCTTTCTTTGTTTTGTACATTTGATGTTTTGACTATTATATGACAGGTGGAATTTCTTTTCTGGTCCAATCTATTTAAAATTCTTTAGGATTCTTATGTGTTTATGGACACTCTTTCTTTATGTTAGGGAAATTTTCTTCTTTTTTTTAAATTCGATATATTTTTTATTTACATTTCAAATGATTTCCCCTTTTCTAGCCCCCCCCACTCCCCGAAAGTCCCATAAGCCCCCTTCTCTCCCCCTGTCCTCCCACCCACCCCTTCCTACTTCCCCGTTCTGGTTTTGCCCTATACTGCTTCACTGAGTCTTTCCAGAACAAGAAGAAAGGAGGAGTGGCCCCTTGTTCTGGGAAATTTTCTTCTATAATTATGTTGAAGATATTTACTGATGCTTTAATTTGGGAATCTTCACTCTCTTCTATCTGTATTATCCTCAGGTTTGGTTTTCTCACTGTGTCTTGGATTTCCTGGATGTTTTGGGTTAGGAGTTTTCTGCATTTTGCATTTACTTTTGACTATAGTGTCAGTTTTCTATGGTATCTTCTGCACCTGAGATTCTCTCTTGTATTTTTTGTATTCTGTTGGTGATGCTTGCAACTATGACTTCTGATCTCTCTCTTAGGTTTTCTATCTCTAAAACAAAGGTTGTGATTTTTTTTTTGTTTCTATTTTCATTTTTAGACGTGGAATGAGTTTATTCAGTTCCTTCACCTATTTTTTAAAACAATCCAGGCTCTGTTTTTTCACCATAAACTCATCAGAGGGAAGCCATCAGCATGAGCTGATCCAACATAGATTGTTGTCTTCCTTTGTTTTCTCTGCTATACAAAAATTTTTGCATCCTGTGAATCCGGGGACAAACCATTGTCCCAAGTGAAAACCTTAGGCATTCTGAATCCTTCAGAACCCACCCCATGATCCTAAAACAGTAGATCGTGTTAAATATAGTAGTGAAACTTCAATTGCTTTCCCTAGTTCTTCTTAGTTTCATCTTGACATTGTGTCTGCTTAGTCAAAGAGTTTTAGAAAAGCAGTCAAGAGGTGGGGTCATTTCTTTAGCTCTTATTAATGATGCTCCCCTCACCAATTGCTTTGATACCATGACAATAAGCCTTTTGATTAAGACAGTGACAAAAGCCAGGGGATGTATTAATAAAAAGAGATTAAGACCATTTGTGAGAATAATAATATATGGATAACAACACAAAATATTTTAAACACTGGTGTACATCTCATCCTGAGGATAAATTCATTAAACCCATTTCATCTATAAGGTATCTTCTTCTCTAGAACTTACTTTCTTAATCATTCAACATCCTGATCTTAACTTCCAGAAAGAAACAGACTAGTCTATCTCACGTCTATACATATTGCATTCAAAATTTTATCACTTATTCTAAATGAAAGAAACAACCATTTTCACCAGACATGTATTTTTTTTTAATTTGAAACTAGGAAGAAGACAAAGGAAGTTTAAGAAAGAAATTACTTCAGAAAGAAAAGAGTCAAGAAACAACCACCATTATTAAACTTTCAGACTTAATTGTTTAAATTCAGTTTTCACTCTTTGCTAGATAGAGACTGGCTATATATTTTCTATGTCCACTAATATCTACCTTCTCTTTATTATTTTTTAAAGAGGAGTCAAACTGTGTATCTTTCATGTCTATGGGATCCTTTTCATGCAATTAATCAACCTCAGTTTGAAAATATTTGGAAAATGTTGGAAAGTTGTATATGTACTGAGCATAAAAATGTTTTCCCTGAACAATACAGCATAATGATTTATATAATATTAAATTATATAGTCTAGAAAATAATTATATAAAAGAACATGTGTAATATATACACAAATATAACTTCATTTTATATTAAGAACTTAGTTACCCTCAGAGTTTGGTACTTTTGGGTGTTCTAAAACCAATGTCCCATGAATGTAATGAAGTGAGCCTATTACGCTATCTTTTCTCTGATTCCAGCATATAATCTTGTCCAATAGGCACATAATATACTCTGCTTCTTATGCCGTGCTAATCTAAGTGTTACGACTTGACCATCAATATGCTAAAAATAAGAGACTCAGTGCTCGGCCCTAATTGAGGTATCTATATTATCCCCAACTCAGAGTCTTAGAGAATATGGCAAAAGTAGAGGTAGAAAGAATGTTAATCCAGAGAATGGGGTGCATGCTCTGAAATTCTATCTTGTGAACAAAGCCTAGCTATTGCAATCACAAACTCTTATCAGCTGTGGTTATTAATGTAAGACCTATAAAAAAAATCAACAGCCAAAATTCCAGCATAGATTGGGCAGATGATCTCCAGGCCACACCCATTACTGAGGAGTTGTTGGCAGTGGGTTTTGTCCAGGGGAGGAAGAACAATTCTTTTTTGATGGAGTGACCACTGATAGATTTCTCATACTCCCAACATGGGCCTGTACCCATAAACAACTAGGCATCACTAACTGCACTTCATACACTGTAAAAAATTATGTATTTTCAATAATGACCAGGGACCAGCAAGTTTCTGTCCCAGAACACAATCCAACACTTCTTCCAATAGTTATGTCTATAAACTCTGCAATAATTTCTTTAAGCCCACATCAACAGTTTAATTAAGAATCATCTTGGTATTAGCAAACAGACACTGCTTTGAAAAGTACATATTTTGTACCATGTGTCCCCCCAAATTCTTCATTTACATTGTTTTATAAATCTTCATTATGCACCATGATTTCCCCATTATTTGTTCAGTATAGAAATTGGGTATCATAATAAATGTTCTCAGGAGCTGTTCATTTCCAAACTTTCAACTCAAGGACTCACTGAGAAGGATGTAAGAAAGAGCTCAGAATAGTCAATGATTTAAGAAGAAAAAGTGTCTAAGATTTGATACCCCCAACTAACCACACCCCCAACTCCCGGCACATATTTAACAGAGAACTGACTTGTTTGACCTCAGTGGGGGAAGATGCAGCTAGTCCTCTTGATGCACTAGGGAAGAAGGGTGTAGAGTATGTGTGGTGGGGGTAAAGTGGGGGAGGGTAAGTTGGTGAGTGGGTGGCTGGTTGGGGGGTTGTGTGGGAGCACCCTCTCAGGGGCAAAGGTAAGGGGGATGAAGATTCTTGAATGAGGGACTGGGAAGGGGGTTCACTGGTTGAACACTCTTAGCTTCTATTTTTTCTTTCCAACTGATTGGTGTCCAGACGCAGTTGCAACTTCCAGGCCAGAAGCAGTTGTGTTTGGACCAGTGAGGGTTCAGCAGCATGGAGATAGCACTACTCGTACCTCGGAGCTGAATTATCTGCCTCAGCAATTGCCTTGTTGACAGAGCAGCAAATGCTATTTTTGCCTTTTCCTCTCAGAAATCTTTGCTTGCCAGAGACCCCCCCCCCCCCATGAGCTCTGAAGTACAAATTCTTACCAGACTGAGCACTTGGAAGGGACCAGGATTCCCACACCTGATTTGTAAATGATTCAATCTGACTTCCTTTCAAACACAAGGCTTTCAGGAAAATAAACTTTATGAATATTCACTTCCCTTTTGTACATTGAACTTGTATGAACTTCATTTCTAGAGAAAACAAATAGTCATAGGTTGGTGCATTTTGCTAAGTTAGGAAAATTTTATTATTTCGTTTTCTTGACATCTTGTCCTTCTTCGTGTCTACCTCTTGATTTCTCATTCTCTCTGACGTTCTTCCCAGAATTAGAGGCAGTTTTCAAAGGATTCTACTTTTAGCTTTCCGTGCTCATGCTTAATATGAGGACGTGCAGAAGTGTCAGACAGTCACCTGTGGAGTGAGCACGTTGAACCCAACCCTGCATCAGATCTGAATTGGGAGCTTCTGTTCTTGTCCTGCTGCCCACTTGAGTTCTGATGGCCCTTTGTGATCTATGCAGGGATCCTTGGCTGAAGACTGAGTGAGAAGCAGTTTGTACTGTACGAGTTCTTCTTTCTCTGTTCCTCAGCTTGGTGTACTCTGTACTTGGTTTCTTTTTACTCCTCCCAGATTTGGCACCTGATAGGAATGAGAACGTGGCAAACAGAACAGACAAGTTCACAAGAATCTGGAGTAGTGTGGAGGGTGGGACATAGAAAGTCTACACTGGTGGTAGGAGGTGAGGTCAGAGACTTGTGAGTTCTGAGTGGGACATGGACTGTCTACACTGATGGAAGGATGCGAGGTCAGGGACTTGTGAGTTGTCTGTTCAGCAGGGAGCCTCAGGGCATAGAAGATGCAAGCTTCCTGCTTTCCTGGCTCCCAGGATCACTCTCCTCACTCAGTGTACTGAGAGCTTTTCTCAAATGGCATTTCTTCCGAAAATCATCTCTCAGCCATTACATCTAAAGCAAGAAACACTCTGCACTCTTTGTGCTCTCAGCTCAATGGGTTTGAAACTCATTTGCCTGTTAATCACCATTGGAAATACACTGTTGCTGGTGGCCTCCCCTGATGGGTAGATACGACTGCAGCAAGAGTCTGGAGAACAGAGTCTCCAGAACAAAGAACTTGATGCATTCCATCTCTTTATAAAAGTATCAGATTCTTTGATAGTTATGATTATTTTGATCCATTAAAATATATGTGGGTACATCCCTTTATATTGATCTCACCAACAACTGAAAGCTATCATGAATTCTGCCGTCTCCTGTTTTATATATATATATATATATATATATATATATATATATATATATATATATATATATATAAACAGATGTGTTCTAGATTTATGGTTTGCATTATAAATTTGTTCTACATTTATACTTTGTTTATATAGTTTTTTCCACCAAAACAGTAAGGTCCCATAGGAGTAAAGAAATGTCTCTTTTAATAGGTTCATCACTGTTGTAACTGCAGTGTTGAGAAGACATAATAGGAACTCATAAACTGTTTGCTGAATGATAAAGCAAATGAATCAAGTGCTCATGAAAGAAAACAATTGCTTCCAAATAACTTATGGAAGTTCTATATACTTATCACCAGGAGGAGGAAGAGCACCAATCGAAATGCTAAAAACTGAAATGTTGGGCTATGCTGACCACAGGATTTAGACATTTCAAAGACTGCATTGAAGGCTTATTTTAACATGTGCCTACTCATGTTTCAGAGGATATCAGTAATATTAAGATTATAGCTCAGAAAATAAAATGCATCTGCTACAGGAGAGCAGAAGGAGATGCTGAGCACAGTCTACCATGGGATTGGGAGGAATCACTGGGTCCTCCAAGACCAAGGCGTTAACTCACATGGTAGAAAGATTTAGGGGTATTTAGAAAGGTATAGACTTACTTGGGTACTAGGAATATTCCAGTCCAAAGATGATGGTTTAAGCGTGTGTGGGGGTTTGGTTCTTTCTCTTTTTGGTTCTTTCTTTTTCTTTCATTCTTTTTTAAGATAAGGTCTTGCTGTATATCATTGTCTGGAATTCACTATGTAGCCCAGCTTGGCATTCTTCCTGCTTCTGCCTTCTATAGCTGTGATTACAGTTGTGTGCCATCCTGCCTGGCTGTAGCTATTCTTGACATCAGTTTTGTTTCTTGGCGCTTGCAGCTGCTAGACTCAGACGTAAAATTATCAACTCCATTGAGATGTTTACGAGACTAGGCAAGACAGCAGAAGGCCAGCATCACTTTTACTATTTTGCACCCCAGAGATGAGTAGAAAGCACAACTCCAGCATGCTGGAGGAGTCAGTAAGGCAACACTGAGGCTGCTTTGGCTGCTGCTCTTGCAGTATGGGTGTCTGAGGATGATCAAGTCACAGGAAGAGAGGTTCGAACCTAAGTCAATAGTAGCGGCCACCACCACCACCACCACCATCCCTATAATTACATCCATAGCCCAGGTGACCATAGGATTTGTCTCAGAGGTATGTACATTCTATACTTCTTTATTGAAAGTAGTATCTCATCTTTTATGGGGTGTGATTTTTAATTTTTCCCTAAGTCTTGGGCTCTTGTTTTTCTTCTCAGATTTAGCCAGATACATAAATTATAGGGCGGAATTGTGTGCTCCCTGCTCCTACCTGCGTAGTGCCATGAACCACAGGAACAGGTCACGTTTCTGTCACTTTGGCCTCATGGCTCCCTTTGCTTTCCTTGCCGTCTTGCTGCAGTTGCATTTCCCAGCTTATTCTCCTATGTAGGCGGGACATTTGGGGGAGCAATTGGTGCTGTATTTTTAAATCAGAAAAAATGTTTCAACACTGCTGTTCAACAGTTCCTCAGCTATTAAGATGATTCTTGTAAGTTTGCCAGGCTCACAAGTGACTGGCTGTCTTTATTCCCCTTGCCTGCTGGGGAAATGAAAAGCACAGAGAGCCAAACTTCAGGTGGCACATTCTTTGAAAGGTGCCACACTTAGTCCTAGATGTACAAGACACGCTTTGCCTTTATGGATGGCAATATCCTTGCAGTGGTGACCCCCCAAGTGGTATTAAATGTAGCTCGAAAGGGCTTGAGGTATGGTGCCTTAAACAAACCTGCAAACAGAATGGCTCTGAACAGCAGCGAGTCCTAGGAGGCTGTCTCAGCCCGCCTGTGTCAGTCTCCCACAGAAGGTGCCTCAAAATCCTCTGGAAACCAGTGGGAAGACCGTGTGTCATCAGACCCCAAGGTTAACAGTGGAGGGATCAGGGGACTGAGAACCACAGCAGGGAAGCAGATCTGATATGGCTGTGCAGTCCTGTAGGGATTCATCTCTGCGGTGTCCTCTCTTTTGAAGTAGTTTCTAAGATATAGGGATGGAAGTGTTTGGAAAAGCCCACCCTCTGCTTTCTGCTGTAAGTGATCTTTGCTAAGGAAGGGATCATCCACACCTATCATCTCCTTTCCCCTTTTCACTTTTTAAAGGTGCCAGGGTTTGAATCCAGAGCTTTGTGTATGTTTGACATGTTCCCTGTCCTAGAGCTATATTAATCCTCTATGTTTTTAAAAGTTTTGACCCACGGTCTCATTCAATCGCTCTGGCTGTTCAACTCACAAGAGTCCTATAACCTTTCACTGCTGCGGCTCTCCCGGTGTAAGGAAGAAAGAGTAAGGCAGCAGGCTCTCTAAGCTCATTAAGTCACAGCGAGGGACAGTCTGTGTTCAAATCTTTGGTTGGTGCTTGTCAGCTGTGCATGATGTTGGCACACAATCTCCAAGGCCTGGGCTCCTCATGTGCAGAAAGGGATAATGACCATGTCCACACTATGGGGTCATTATGAGGTAAAGTGTAACAATGCATGTGAAATGGTTCAGCCTGGACTTTGCCAGGAAGAGTCTTGTACAGATCGTAGCCATCATTAACACAAACAGTGTTAAACATGAGGCTTATAGAAGGGGGTCCCTAAGCCACGGGTCTTCCATCTCTACACCCGCCCACTCACGGCCTTACTTATTTATTACCTGCTAATAAAATAGAAGGAAATCTGATGCATGCTAATTTTCATGCTTTTTAAGAGGGCATTTACTTTGCCTCTTGGAAACTGGCTGTACCCTTTTCAGGGACGAGTGCCTCTGTCAGAATCATTTTGGGAGTCCCTTTTGTTTTCAGATCACCTTGATCAAAGGAGGGGATAGCCTGTGACTGCTTTCATTAGCTGTTCAAGGTAATTGGCGTGCAGGTTTGGGAGTTGTGACAGGAAGGATGCAGTGCAGGAAAGATGAATCTCAGCTTCACCCTCTCTCAGCAACATGGCGATGGGCTATGCCTGGGGTTTGGGTTTAGAGTTTTCTTTTGCTAAGCATGCCAGCAGCCCATCTTGTCAGGTGGAAAGTCCTGAGAGAAACAATTTCTATACGAAAGGCTGATCAAATGAGATGGTTGATGGGAAAAGTGTCTTCCCTTGGCAAGCCAGAAAGAATGTTCCACAAATCAAATGGAAATTGTTGCTATTACTTTAAGCTTCCAGATTAGAATGATTTGTATAGTAAAGGGGGGAAGTGGATACCCTGTTTTAATGGATTGTGGTAGCATAAAAATGGTATGCTTTTTGTAGGTCTAAACCTAGACCAATTTCAACATCCCAAATAGGTCATGCTAGAAAACTTGAAGTACACCAGACCAGATAGTGAGTAATGGTATCTGTCAGGGGTTAATCCCTACACTGTGACTGTATTATGTATGAAAACTCACGACTAAATGACTCTTCATTCTTAGACTAAAGGCCTATAGAGCTTTTGGTACTGGTGTGGATTTTGAGTTTTCAATAATAAGTAGACTTTTTGAAACTTGCCACCAGGTAAGACTATGATTCTTATCTCTCCTTCTTCTGCCCACATGATTCGTGCTGACCATTGAGATGCTAGTGGGTGGGACATACCTTTCCTCTGGGCTAGAATGATTCCATGACTGCCCTGATACCCTAGGAGGTTAACTCCTTATGAAGAGTGATCAGAAACATTTGAAATAGTGGTTGCTCTGGCACACAGGACCATCAGTCACAAGACACTGGTAGTGTTGGTATGGCAATATTCAGCTGGTACTTGGGGTCATACTCTTTCCACTGAGGTAGACAGTTATTTTGTTGTGATCTTGGCTCTCTAACACACGGTGTAACTTTCACCATAGCCTATTGCTTTCTCACTACTCAGTTTCCTTATCTACCTTACTAAGATGGTTTTATAACACCAAGCTAACCATTTTGTCATAAAATCATTTAAGCAGAACAAACAAAGCAGTTGATATAGGTCCTGACATATGGTAAACATTAACATATTTCACATATATTAATATTTTTTAAACCGTAGGATCTTGGTATTTGAAGGCAGTTTAGTTGTCATTGACATTGATATGTTGTGGCTTCTGTCACTGACAGAGGGTATCATTTAGCTTAGTTGAACACTAAAGCCAAGCTCTTAACATCCAGCACACTGTTCTAACAGTATAATTTGCATGATCAGGGCTCCTGGATTCCATCAGATTCTCAGAGATTTCATCTCTAATCACATTTTGAATATCATTTTTAGAAGGCCATTTTTAGATTCTGAATTTTTTTTAATGGCTCTAAACGGTTGCGTACATCACTATATTCTTTCACTCTCCTTCTGAAATTCGTAACTAGAAAAGGACAAAAAGGAAATGCTTATTTTGGCATGACCTGTAGCCAATTGCTCTCTCCCTTTCCCAATGATTCTGGCTGTGATTTTTCTGTGTCAGGAGGCAAGTGTCCATTTCAGAGCAGCTTGGTGACTGCTGGTGTTAGGTGGCATTGCCTCACAAGTGTCATCCACATGGGGTGGGTTATAGCATGCTGGACAGCTGGGGAAGCAATGGTAGTAAGCAGGAACAGACATTGAGACATTCTTCAGAGGTTGTGGGAGGAGGAGCAGATGATTATCAGGAATCCCAGAGGGTGCTGGGCAACTGTGGCTCAATTCTAGACTGGCAAAAATAATCCTAGGGTGTTAGAATTTGCTTTTCTGTTGCTATGATAAAACAATCTAAACAAGAGCAACTTGAGGAGTGAAGTGTTTATCTTAGCTGACACGTCCAGATACATTCTATCACTGAACAAAGTCAGAGCAAGAACTCAAGGCAAGGACTGGGAGACAAGACCTGGAGACCTTGGAGGGATGCTGACTACTGACACTCTCCCCATGGCTTATGCTCAGCTGTTTTGTTTTTATTTTAATATAATCCAATAGCACATGCCCAAGACTGTTCTACCACTTATAATAAGCTGACCCTCTCATATCACTAACAATCTAGACAAATGGTCACAGAAACATTGGATCTAGGAAATCTTTCAGCTGAGATTCCTTCTTCCCAGTTAACTATGTCCGGTTGGCAAAAAAGAACTAGCCATGACATAGCTGAAGGAGCTCACTGGTGATGGAGGGGCAGATCCAGAGAGGATTAGCTAGACACTAACAATGCCCACTCATTTCTGCAAAGAGTTAGTGGTAATTCAAAAAGGGAGCAAGAGAGTCCTCCCTTTTTTTTTTTTTTTAAGATGTGATCTCAAAGAAGACAACCAATGAATAGATGTTCACATTTAATCATTATTGGCTTTGGAGGGAGGAGCCTCCAGTTTCCTTGATGGAGGTTGAATATACAAAGAAAGAATTAGCAAAAATGCAATATGGCTCTGTTCTTTTAAGTAGGCTCATTAACTCTGTTCCACAGATATTCCCTAGGTATGAGTCAAATGTTAAAGATGAGTCAGCTTCTCTGGATACAAAGAAAGGAACCACTACCCATGCCCTAAAGGAATTAATATTTGAGGTAGAGAATAAAAAAAGATAACTAGTGCTATTACTTTTGACAGAGTAGATAATAGGACTGGATAATTCTGTTTTGTGGCGAACATATGAGAATACTACCTGATTTTAGTTCTCAAGTAGGAGTGTCTTTCTCATTTACCACGTTTCCAGGATAGCTGTGAAAGGTCTCTAATATTTTCATGAGCAAGCCATTTCAAGCTTAAGTTTTCCTTATTTTAGTCTAGATGAAGTTACTCTTAAGGAAAGAGCAAACTCCCATCATGCCTTTCCCTTCTTGCTTTCCCTCTGAGTCTTATTATGCAGCCTTGAACTTACAGCTGTCCTATGAGCCACCACTGCTAGAAGCATTGCTGCCTTCTCCCCACCTCCCCATTCTCTTCCTCTTCCATCTCCTTCTTCAGTTCTCATTTTATAAGCACATATTAATATATTTTACAAAATAATGAGTTTCCCTATTCTGTTTTCATATATGTACATAGTGTACAGAGTGTGCTTTGATAAGGTCATCTGATGCTCTCACCACCCTACCCATTTTACCCTTGTAAAAGCATGTAATTGTGTTGGCGGCATTTTGGTGTGGTTTTCTCGTTCTTTGTTTGCTTGCCTTTTTCCTAGTCTCTTTGGAGCCTCTTCCCTATAAATTCAAATAATTTTACCCAAATTTTCTCCCACCTCTGGAGTGACTGTTATTCGCATTTCAACTCTGCAGGGAAGCTTTCCTTCCTTCATGTCTTTGCACAGTGCTTTATGTTTTCTTGCATTTTATTGTTTTTTTATGTCATCTTAAATAGTAAGTTTTATCAAGAAAGAGTTGGAGAAGTATGACTCTGTCTTGGCTTTGTTTTCTGGGCATCAATGTCATGACTTTCTGGTTGGCATGTTAATGTGGAGCATGAATATTCCATCTCTGGGATAGGTCCTCTGTGTTTGTAAACATCCACTTCTCTGGCACAATGGGGACTGGTGTTTCTGTCTGTATGTGTTCAATAACAAAGATGGGAGAGGAAAAAATGCAAAGCCTGCAGAAATCAGCATTGGCGACACCAACCTTAGTGACAGGACCCAAGCAAGCAAGCTTGTAGAGGTGGGTAGCAAAAACTATCATGGCTTGAGAACGCATTCATGTCAGAATAATTAGGAACATATTTTGAAGCTAGCTTCCCTAATGGCCAGGATATCTGCTTTTCTAAATCAGGATCCCAAAGGTCTGATAGATGTGTTCCTGAACATATATTTGTGCACGTTTTCCTCTTTCCCCACCTCATCTTCAAACTGTATATAAGCATTGTGTTCTTTTATCCTCTTTGTTTCTGGTGTTTGATTTATAGCTTCCTCACATCTTTGCACCAACCTCGACATCCTTGTCTCCCTTTTGTGGAGTTTTTCATTATCCTTGTTTTACAGTTTTTGTCAGTTAGACCTCCATCCTTGTGCAACTCTATGCCTCTCTGACAAAATCCCTGAGATTACTACAGAGATGGAAGTCACATTAGATCAGGAAGACATCTTTGGAACCTTGTGGGCCCTGAGGTTCACAATGACTTCAAATTTTTGAGGGATCAGTTACTGACTGTGTGTGTGTGTGTGTGTGTGTGTGTGTGTGTGTGTGTGTATGTGTGTGTGTGTGTGTGTGTGTGAGAGAGAGAGAGAGAGAGAGAGAGAGAGAGATGCTCAAAGAGAGTTTCTATTTCTAAGGAGGCAAAACATTTCTTTACAAAAGCTCAAAAGACTGGGACATCAAATAACTCTTACAAAACAACATTTTGATGAGTTAAGTGTAAATGAATCAGAAACATATGCATTGAATTTCCCTTAAAATACACATGGGTTTAAAAATTAAGGGGAAAAGTGCTTGGCAAAGTTCTCTTTGGGTTTGGCCAAGTCTGATTCCTTTGAAAACTAGTTAAAGACATCATGCCAATCTCAGAATGCTTCTGGGTTCACACATCTCTGGTTCAAAGTGCTCTCATCCTTAGAATCTTCTGTGTTCTCCCTTTGTTCACTGCTGTCAGGACTGTGTTCTCTCAGTAGTTCTAATCACAGTGACATCCATGGACAGAGAGTGCCTGCAAAGTGCTTCTCCTATCCAGGGTCTGCAGAGGACCAGTGGAGAATATAGAACTTACATAGTAGAAATAATTTTCTAAACACCTTCATAAAAAAAAATCCATTGGGTTCTTGCTCAGAAAGCCCATGGTCTAGGACAAAGAGGGCATGCATATAGATAGAAGACAAGAGACAGATGAATGTCTTATGGGCCAGCGTCTTGGTGGCCCAGAGAATTCACCCCAGATGGCTCATGTAGCTTTTTTTCTTGGTGGCATTCAGAGTTTCTCACCATCTCACATGCTGTAAAATGTACTGATGCATGTACTTAAAGAGATGCAGATATGATCAAGGGGAATTAAATTGATCAAAATACTGTAACAACAGCTTATACCCCAGGGCTGAAAGATGAAGGGTAAAGGGAGCCAGCCCAGCCCAGAGAGAACTGGAATCATCAAGAGAGGCCACTCTTTGGGATGTTAATGGAAGTAGCTATCTATGGTCAAAGGCATATCATTTGAGTAGGAAAGAGTAGGCAAGAACTCAGATGAGAGACCTGTGATAGAGTTGGTGTCACTGAGTAGTTGGGGGACATTGGTCAGAAAGTGTGGGCTTCAGACAAGGAAACAGAACACAATGCAGCTGAAGGAGAAGTACTCTCTGTTCTTCGGAGACCTTGAGATGTGAAAGTAGTGGGTGAATAAGCATTTCATCTTTAAGTTATCATTGCTCAGAGAACACATGGAGAAAATGTAACCGATGCATGTTTTCTAAAGTCACAAAGGGCTGGTTTGGGGGAAGTTCACTGGAAATGTGTAGGGGAGATAATTCATAGGGAAATCCAGCAGAGATTTAATTGGGTTTCTGCCAGATTCATTTGATACAATAGAGACTTGCATTTTTTTTAAAAGTATAAAGTACAATTACATCAAGCTTCCATTTGAGGAAAGTGAAATCTGAAAACTTTGCATAAAATAATGTAGACAGGGACAGTTTGGGGATTAGTAGTCAGTATGTACAGAGATGGGTAGAAAGACCTGGATAAAGGTATATATCAGATTTTATTTGGGTTTGTATTTCAAAAGCACTTAGAATAGGACCTGGCAAACAGAAGCACCAGTCAATACTTATTACTATAAATAAGACTGTTAACACTGAAGTCTATTCTGAAATTTCTTTGAAGCCATATTTCCTTTGTCCTGATTCTTGGTATAAACTGTGAAACTAAGACTGTTCTAAAACAGTTCAGTGTTTGGATTTTCAGCAGAATAGTGTATTTACATTAAAAATATCAAGCAATACCAAAATATTTGTGCTGAGACATGGGAACTACTGGGGGGGGGTGTTCCTTACATACCAATGTCACTTTTTACCCCTAACCGTTCCTTCTCAGTGGCTTTTCAAACAACGTGCTGTCTTGCTTGTTCTGTCTTGATCTAGTATTTATTGATTTCTGGCTTCTTTATGTTTTGAGGGTGATTTTTAATCATGCTAAATCACAATGGGTTATTTTGTCATCATGATTCATAAATATTGTTTTCTGTGAAACCAAATAGTATACCATGATTGCCTGTTTTTGTTACAAAGAGTTTTGTTTTCCTTCAAGTTTCTAGCTGGGACCAGTTTTTAAGTTGCTAGCCACAGATTTTAATTATTTTCAAATGTTCATCTCATATGCTCTGTCATAGTTCCTTGCAAGTTCCTCAACACTCCTGATCCAATTGGGAGTGTGTTTTATGGCTTCATCCTAAGAAGTTAGGATGGCTTTTCTGGGACTTAATTTTGTCTTTCACTTTTGAAATTAATGTTCCCTTCATCTCTTTTTCTTTCATTGCGCGAGCACATTTCAGAATGGGAGTATCAAAAAGAACATGCCAGTTTGATTTTCTGCTTATTTGCATCGAGACATTCATCTTTGCAGACTTTGGCTATTAGCTTGATTGACTTAATGCTTGGTCAGTGGCTTCTCCTTCCCTCTGAGTTTTGAAGATAGTCTTTCTGGTGAAAATTCTGTTGTTACTTTTTTCTTGATCCTTTAATTAATTAATTTATTTTTCTCATCCCTGTGCCTTTCTTTTCTAGCCCAGTCTTCTGGAATGCCCAGTGATGTGTGTTATGCATGTGTGTGCTAAGTCACTCTCCTGCATATGCATGCCTCTTTTCTAATGTCAGTGGGTTTCCTGTACTCTTCATTGTTCGGCAATTTATTGATAATTTTCCTGTGCCATCCTCTCCGCTTTTCCTTCTGTCATTCATGTTCACGAAATGTTAGGCCTCCTTATTTGACCAGTCCCATTTTCCTTCTCTTTGTTGCCTTTTGTAAATTTCATGCGTTCTGAATTTTTATTTTTTTAATAAAAACCATTGATATTTTAAAGTTCAAGAGTGATTTCTTACTAATTGTTTTTTTCTCATAGCTTCTTCTTGTGTTAAAAAAAATCAATTTTCCTATCTCTGATATTCTTAGTTAAAATATTCTGTAAGGTTGTTTTCTGTCTTCTGAGCCTGCTTTATGCCAAGTCTTCCTTCTTTTCTTTCCATTTCATCCATATGACTGGAAACTGCCAGACTTCATCACTGTAGTCAGTAAAGTGAGACTTTGCACTAGTTGATCCATTCCTATGTAAGATTAATGAATTTTATACTTTGGTCTAGTTAGATAAAGAAATACTTATTAATTAAAAGAAGGCATACATTGGCACTAAGAGAATAATCTTGTTTAATCTTCCAAGCATTATGTTAAAGGAAATAAGAAACAGTGTATGCCACAAATTTGGAATTAACAAAACTTTTGTCAAGAATATCTGTAGTGACAGAAGAAGATGGACAGATGTCAGGAGTCAGGGACTGGTAGACAATTCGGCTGTAAAGAAACGTGGGTAGGAATTTATGATCATGGAAAATCTCAGGTGCTTATTGTAGTGGTTTTGTATTACTATACACCTCGGTCAAAACTCATCAAGCATTACAGCTAAAATTGGCCATGATAAGTTTTATTGTATGGATACTTAACTTAAATCGATGCAAGTAAAAGTGCATTGCAAATTCTGTATTTATGGGTGGAGGTTATTGGTTTGGAGTTCTGAATGGCACTTATCTTATATCTTTTTATTAACAGCATCCTCTGAGTGGTAGTACAGGGTGGCCTTCGCTGAGCTTAGTGATTGGCATTGGAGGAAGTAACAATAGATTTGTATTACACAAGGGTCAGTCTGGAAATATAAGCTTCCAATGACTCTAGTTTAATCATTACCAATTTCTACCTTGTCCTCCGTATTTGAATTCCCACTTCCCCCCTTTTAATTTCTTAAGCAGTTCAAGTAACTGCATATCTAATTTGAATCTCGAGTACCCACATCTACTTACAGTATAGATTTTTACATAGATTCAAACAGAGAAAGAAATTAAAAGGAGAAATGCTTTGCTGGACCATGATTTTATTTGTTTAATTTTCTTTCTAGGGTATTTTAGTCTTTAAGACACTTCTGAAAATAATCATTAGTTGTTTTGAAATTTAAAATGTTCCAAAAGTGATGGAGCAGACTCCTTTCCTCGGGTGTTAGCTATGCCATTTTGTCTGCTCTCTTTATGTTTGCATGGCCAGTAGCACGGTCTTACATGGGGCTGAAACTTCAGCCTGTTTACTAGATCCTATGCTTCAGTTTCCCATTTCTCTTCCAGAAATGACTGTCTGCCTGACGATACGGTAACAGTTTTATGTGTAAGTTAATATATTACAAATATTATTAAAGATAGGAATAACATATTCACTGACATTTCAGTTTTAAATGGTACGAATACCAATGTATGGTGTATTCTTTGGTCATTTGATTTCTGGGTTTTTTTTTTTTTTTTTTTTTTTTTTTTTTTTTTTTTGGTCACTCAACTTTGCATTTGTGATTCACTTGTATGAATGGCCAGCATATGTGTGTTATATTCCACAAGAGACCAAATAGGGACAGTTTGTTGTTAAATATAAAGTGATCATGTAAGGCAAAAACATACTAACTTTTCTTTGTGTTAAGATATTTTAAAAAAGACATTAGCAGGTTGTCCTGGTGTGTAAACTCCTATCATAAACAAGCTTATCTGTATCAACATATTGCTAGATCTTTCTCAAAATGCTCCTGATTCAGGAGTGGTATGAAGATCCAAGGACCTAAATTTTTAGTAAATTTGATGCTCACACTAGATCTTGACTGTCTTTACTCCAGGATTACTACTGATGGAAGAAATTTTGGTTATTGATCTACACAAACACACACACACACACACACACACACACACACACACGTATATATGCACATATACATACATACATACGTATGTATGTATGTATGTATGTATGTATGTATGTATGCATGTATGTATGTATATTCTGGGTTGAGAATTTCCAAACTGTTTTCCAGAGTGTCCATTAACAGGAATGTATTAATGTTAGAATAGTGTAAATATATGTTATTTCTTACTAACTTGCAAAACCTTATTTTATTTATATATTTTACATCCCAAAATCAGTGTTCCCTCTCTTCCCATTACCCCCTCATGCAGAACCACTCCTTTCCTCCCTCCCTTTCTCACCACTACATGCCCCCACCCCCCAAAGGGTATATCTTGTCACTGCAGGTTAAGCACATACTCTCCCACTGAGGCCAGACAAGGCAGTCTATTTAGAGGAAATGATCCAAAGGCAGGCAGGCAGCAGGTTCCGGGAGAGTCCCCTCTCCCACGCCTGTTGTTGGGGACCAAGCATACAAAAAGTTGATGTTATGTTTCTTTAAAGTTGTTAATCTAGGTCTTGTTTCATTTTAAGTTTTTTTTCTCTAACAGTGAAATCAGCATTATTTCTAATTTAATATTCATTCTTTCCTTTTTCTGTGAATTGAATATATTTTGTCTCTTTTCTCAACAATTAGCCATGTTTTAAAAAAATGTAGAATTATTTACACATGATGGACACACAAATTTACTCCTATACTTGCTTGCAAATACTTTGAATTCATCACTAAATCTTTTTTTTTTTCCATCTTGTATTGTGTGTGGGTGGTGGGAGTAAGGTGGTATTTCTATGCCACGGTGCTTGCGTGCAAGGCATAGGTCAAGCTGACAGGGTCCATTCTCTTCTACTTGGTGTGCTATGGACACTGAGCTCAGGTTGTTAGGCATAGTGGAAAGTGCTTTCACTCACTGACTCATCTTGCTGGCCCTTAGTTTATGGTATTTTGATGGGAAGTATAAAATGCTAGTGAAGTCATCTTTAGCAAAATTCTTTGTGATTTGTGCCTATAATTTTTTCAAGAAAAATTGTGCATTTTTAAAATATTAAAATTTTAATAAATAAATTTTAAATAAAAAATAAATTTTAAAATGTATTTAAAAATAAATATTTAAAAAAATACATAAATTTTAAAATTTAAAAATGCCTTCTCTGTTCAGATAATATGAACATATATTTACACAATTAAAATATCTTAATTTTACCTTTTTACATTTAGGTTATAATCTATTTGGAATTAATGGGATGTATTGTTTTAAGTAAGAAGCTGGTTTATTTTTTTTTCAATTTGGAGATTCTATTACAGCCCAAATAATCAGAAATAGAAGCCCTCTATTCATTTTTGTTTATCTTTCCCAATTTCCTGTCCATTCCATTGATCATTTGTCTAGCACAGGGCCAATGCTATCTCTTTAAATTACACCAATGTGTAGAGATGCTTATCTCTGATAGGAAGAGTCTCCCCACCTTGGTTCAAAACAAGATCATCTTTCTCCTTCGTTCATCTGTAAAAAGAGACTTGTCTAATAGAAAATAGTCAGCATATATTAGTTAACTTTATCTCTTTTTTGTGGATTAAAATTCTTGTGGTGTTCCATGTGCTATGTGCAGTTTTAGAATTCTTTTATTTATTTTTTACATTGGAACTTTCTCGATGGTCCCCTCCCACCTGAGGCTGCATATTCTCGTTCATTCTCCTAGCCCTCTGGGTTGCTCTCCTGTATTTCGCACCCCAATACCTGATCCTGTTCCTCTTTTCCTCTCCACCTCCCCTCTCCCACCCAGATCCCTCCTTTCTACTTCCCATGATTATTTTCTTCCCCCTTCTAAGTGGGATTTAAGCATCCTCTCTTGGGCATTTCTGCTTGTTACACTTCTTAGAGTCTGTGGGTAGTGTTCTAGGTATTCTGTATATATATTATTGGCTAAAAGTATATATATAGGCTAAAAGTAAGTACCAGTGAGTGCATACCACTTATGTCCTTTTGTGTCTAGATTACCTCACTCTGGATGATATTTTCTAGTTCCGGTCATTTGCCTGCAAAATTCATGATATTCTTATTTTTAAAAGCTGAAAAGAATTCCATTGTATAAATGAACCATATTTTCTGTATCCATTTTTTTTTTTTGTTGAGGGACATCTGAGTTGTTTCCAGATTCTGGATATCACAAATAAGGTTGCTATGAACATAGTGGAACATGTGTTCTTGTGGGATGGTGGGGCCTCTTTTGGGTATATGCCCAAAAGTGGTATAGCGGGGTCTTCATGTAGAACTATTTCTGATTTTCTGAGGAACCACCATATTGATTTCCAGAGAGGTTGTTCCAGTTTGCAATCTGACCAGCAATGAAGAAGTGTTCCTCTTTCTTCACATCCTTGACAAGAGCCATCACTTTAGCTTTTGACCTTAGCCATTCTGATTGGTGTGAGGTGGAATCTCAGAGTTCTTTTGATTTGCATTTCCCTGATGACTAAAGACTTTATTTCTTTTGGAATATTTCTTTAAGTGCTTCTTGGCCATTCGAGATTCTTCTGATGTAAATTATCTGTTTAGCTCTGTACTACATTTCTTAATTGGGTTATTTAATTTTTTGGAGGTTAACTAAATTATATGTATATGGATATGGATATGGATATGGAGATGTACATGTACATGTACATGTAGATGTAGATGTGTATATATAAATACATAAAATATTAGTCCTCTAGGGTTAGTGAAGATTTTTCCCCAATTTGTAGGCTGCTGATTTGTCATATTGAAATTGTCTTTTTCCTTACTGAAACTTCATTTTCATGAGGTCCCATTTATCAATTATTGATCTTAGAGTCTGAGGCATTGGTGTTCTGTTCAGGAAATTTGCTCCTGTGCCAATGAGTTCGAGGTTCTTTCCCACTTTCTCTTCTATTAGATTCAGTGTGTCTGGTTTTATGTTGAGGCCCTTGATAAACTTAGACTTGAGCTTTATGCAAAGTGACAAATGTGGATCTATTTTCATTCTTTTACATACAAACAACCCATTAGACCAGCACCATTTATTGAATATGCTGTCTTTTTTCCACTGTATTGTTTTGGCTTCTTTGTCAAAGATCAAGTGTTCATATGTGTGGGTTTATTTCTGGGTCTTCCATTCTATTCCTTTGATTGACCTGTCTGTCTCCATATCAATACCATGGAGTTTTTTTTTTCACTATTGCTCTGTAGTACAGCTTGAGGTCAGGGATGGTGATTCCCCCAGAAGTTCTTTTATTGTTAAGAAGTGTTTTTGCGCCTTCACGGAAGCCACTTCAGAACTCGGCCTCCCACCAGTCAGGAGAGGTGCATCCATCTTAGTTTCGGACTCCAGGGATCGGACAGACTGAGGTACACAAACATAATCCAAGGCAAACACCGCGGTGGTCTGAGCCCGACGGGCGTTGGCCTGCACCCAGGCCCTGGGCTGGTCGGGGGGCCATCGGGGTGCCAACCCAGCCAGGAGGTTTTTTGCCCAGGCCTGCGCGCGCGCCGCCATTTTGCCTGCAGGACGACAGAGAGCTCTGGTGGGCAGACCTGTAACAGGTATAGCCTGAGGCTAACAAAGCGGGGGTCTAGGCCCCAAAAGGCACAGGACTGACCCCAAGAACTGGGCGGCTTGGTGGGCCATCTGTGTGTCAACCCGCCCAGGAGGTTGTTAGCACAGCAGACTCTCCCGGCGCTCTCAGGGAGCGCGGGTGCGCACGCCCACCATCCTAGTCACCTGGTGGACCCAATTAACAGTCATAGCCCTAGGGGAACTTTGCTCGGACCTTGGCCTCCCAGGCTTTTGCCTGGACTCAGGGACTGGGCGGCCAGGCTAACCTTGTGTGCGACAGCCCGGTTGGCGGATCGGCTGCCCAGCAGAGTGAGCAGAACACAGGGGAGGTCACAGCAGCATACACCGTCCGCACTCCCTGGGGGTGCACACGGGCTCCATCTGGTCCACAGACACAATCTGGGGCAAGGCCTCAGGCGGAAGCCCTCAGCTCTACTCTCTCCGCTTCTGGATCCAGATCAGCCTGGGCGGCAGCACCACATCTCCAAGTCCTGCAAGAGGCTAGCTGGGCTTCCGGGCGGCCAGCTGGGAGAAGTCAGTGTGCTCCAGTGAATCCAGCGGGCCCCAGCGGGAGCCTTCGGGTGCCTGCTTTGGGATCTGAACAGCCTGGACAGCAGCACCCTGTCTACAAGCAGTGCAGGAGGTAAGCTGTGCACCAGAGGCCAACTGGGAAGGGGCAGCTTGCACTGGTGAGTCCAGCACTGACAAGACAAACTAACACCAGTGAGAACTAGATCGCAAAAGGCAAACGCAGGAACGTCACTAACAGAAATCAAGGCAATATGGCAACATCTGAACCCAATTCTCCTCTACCAACATGTCCTGGATACCCCATCACACCAGTAAAACAAGATTTGGATTTAAAATCACTGGTCATGATGCTGGTATAGGAACACATGAAGGACATACTTAAAGAAATTCAGGAGAAAATGGATCAAAAGTTAGAAGCCCTTGCAAGGGAAACACAAAAATCATTGAAAGAAATCCAGGAGAATACAAAAGCCAACAAGGAGGAAATGCAAAAAACACTTAAAGAAATACAGGAGAACTTTGGTCAACAGGCTGAGGTCATGAAAGACGAAACACAAAAATTTCTTAAAGAAATACAGGAGAACTTTGGTCAACAGGCTGAGGTCATGAAAGAGGAAACACAAAAATCTCTTAAAGAATTACAGGAAAGCACAAACAAGCAAGTGAAGGAGCTAAGCAAAACCATCCAGGATCTAAAATCAGAAGTAGAAACAACTAAGAAAACTCAAAGGGAGACAACTTTGGAGATAGAAAGCCTTGGGAAGAAATCAGGGGACAGAGATGCAAATATCAACAACAGAATACAAGAGATAGAAGAAAGAATCTCAGATGCTGAAGATTCCATAGAAACCATGGACTCAACAGTTAAAGAAAATGCAAAATGCAAAAAGCTTGTAACCCAAAATATCCAGGAAATCCAGGACACAATGAGAAGACCAAACCTAAGGATTATAGGCATAGATGAGAGTGAAGATTTACAACTTAAAGGGCCAGCAAATATCTTCAATAAAATTATGGAAGAAAACTTCCCTAACCTAAAAAGAGAGATGCCCATGAATATACAAGAAGCCTACAGAACTCCAAACAGACTGGACCAGAACAGAAATACTTCCCGTCACATAATAATCAAAACACCAAATGTTCTAAACAAAGAAAGAATACTAAAGGCAGTAAGAGAAAAAGGCCAAGTAACATATAAAGGAAGAGCTATCAGAATCACAGCAGACTTTTCACCTGAGACTATGAAGGCTAGAAGGTCCTGGGCAGATCTCATGCAGACTCTAAGAGAACACAAATGCCAACCAAAACTACTATATCCAGCAAAACTCTCAATCACCATAGATGGAGAAATTAAGATATTTCATGACAAAACCAAGTTTACCCAATATCTATCCACAAACCCAGCCCTAAAAAGGATAATAGGAGGACAACACCAATACAAGGAGGGAAACTTCACCCTGGAAAAAGCAAGGTAGTAAACATTCATCAAACCCAAAAGAAGTTAAGCATTCAAATTTAAAAAATAACGTCAAAAATGATAGGAAGTAACAATCACTATTCCTTAATATCTCTTAACATCAATGGACTTAATGCCCCAATAAAAAGACACAGACTAACTGACTGGATACGTAAACAGTACCCTACATTTTGCTGCTTACAGGAAACACACCTCAGGGTCAAAGACAAATACTACCTTAGAGTAAAAGGCTGGAAGACAATTTTACAAGCAAATGGTCTCAGGAAACAAGCTGGAGTAGCCATTTTAATATCAGATAAAATTGACTTTCAACCCAAAGTCATCAAAAGAGACCCTGAGGGACACTTCTTGCTGGTCAAAGGAAAAATACAAAAAGAAGAACTGTCAATCCTGAACATCTATGCCCCAAATGCAAGGGCACCCTCTTTTGTAAAAGAAACTTTATTAAAACTAAAAGCACACATTGCACCTAACACAATAATTGTGGGTGACTTCAACACTGCACTTTCCTCAATGGACCGATCAGGAAAACAGAAACTAAACAGGGACACAATGAAACTAATTGAAGCTTTGGACCAATTAGATTTAACAGATATATATAGAACATTCTATCCTAAAACAAAAGAATATACCTTTTTCTCAGCACCTCATGGTACCTTCTCCAAAATCGACCATATAATTGGTCACAAGACAGACCTCAACAAATATAAGAAGATCGAACTAATCCCATGCCTTCTATCTGATCACTATGGAGTAAAAGTGGTCTTCAATAGCAACAGAAACAACAGAAAACCCACATACATTCAACATCCCTTCATGCTTAAAGTCTTGGAGAGAACAGGAATTCAAGGCCCATACCTAAACATAGTAAAAGCAATATACAGCAAACCGGTATCCAGCATCAAACTAAATGGAGAGAAACTTGAAGCAATCCCACTGAAATCAGGGACCAGACAAGGCTGCCCCCTTTCTCCTTATCTTTTCAATATTGTACTTGAGGTACTAGCTCGGGCAATTCGACAACATAAGGAGGTCAAAGGGATACAAATTGGAAAGGAAGAAGTCAAACTATCATTATTTGCAGACAACATGATCGTCTACCTAAGTGACCCAAAGAACTCCACTAGAGAGCTCCTACAGCTGATAAACAACTTCAGCAAAGTGGCAGGTTATAAAACCAACTCCAGCAAATCAACCCTATTAAAAAATGGGGTACAGAGTTAAACAAAGAATTCTCACCTGAAGAACTTCAGATGGCGGAGAAGCATCTTAAAAAATGCTCAACTTCATTAGTCATTAGGGAAATGCCAATCAAAACAACCCTAAGATTTCATCTTATACCAGTCAGAATGGCTAAGATTAAAAATTCAGGAGACAGCAGGTGTTGGAGAGGGTGTGGAGAAAGAGGAACACTCCTCCACTGCTGGTGGGGTTGCAAATTGGTACAACCACTCTGGAAATCAGTCTGGCAGTTCCTCTGAAAACTGGGCACCTCACTTCCAGAAGATCCTGCTATACCACTCCTGGGCATATACCCAGAGGATTCCCCACCATGTAATAAGGATACATGCTCTACTATGTTCATAGCAGCCCTATTTATAATTGCCAGATGCTGGAAAGAACCCAGGTATCCCTCAACAGAAGAGTGGATGCAAAAAATGTGGTATATCTACACAATGGAGTACTATTCAGCCATTAGAAACAATGAATTCATGAAATTCTTAGGCAAATGGATGGAGCTAGAGAACATCATACTAAGTGAGGTAACCCAGACTCAAAAGGTGAATCATGGTATGCACTCACTAATAAGTGGATATTAATCTAGAAAACTGGAATACCCAAAACATAATCCACACATCAAATGAGGTACAAGAAGAAAGGAGGAGTGGCCCCTGGTTCTGGAAAGACTCAGTGAAACAGTATTCGGCAAAACCAGAACGGGGAAGTGGGAAGGGGTGGGTGGGAGGACAGGGGAAGAGAAGGGGGCTTACGGGACTTTTGGGGAGTGGGGGGGCTAGAAAAGGGAAATTATTTGAAATGTAAATAAATCATATAGAATAAAAAAAAAGAATAACTGTGTGTGTGTGTGTGTGTGTGTGTGTGTGTGTGTGTGTGTGTGTGTGTTTAATTCTGGAAAAAAAAAAGAAGTGTTTTTGCTATCCTGGTTGTTTTGTTTTTGTTTTTTTCCATCTGAGAATTGCTCTTTCTATGTCAGTGAAGAATTGTCTTGGAATTTTGATGGGGACTCTGTTGAATCTGTAGATTGCTCTTGGTAAGATGACCATGTTCACTAATGTTAATCCTACCAATTCACGAGCATGGGAAATCTTTCCATCTTCTGAGTTCTTCTTTCTTCAGGGATTTGAAGTTCTAGCCATACAGATCTTTCACTTGCTTGGTAAGAGTTGTACCAAGTAATTTTATACTATTTGTGGCTATTGTGAAGGATGTTTATTTCTCTAATTTCTTTTTCAGCCTGCTTATCATATGTATAAAGGAAGGCTACTGATTTGTTTGGGTTAATTTTGTATTCAACAACTTTGCTGAAGTTACTTATCAGCTGTAGGAGTTCTCTTGTCGAATTTTTGGGGTTGCTTATGTATACTATTATACCCTCAAGACTCAATGGGGGGGTGACTTTAGCCAAAATACCCAATAATGGAAGAGGGAACTCGAATAGTCTGCCTCCAGTAAATAGACAGGGCTTCAAGTGCAGGGACTCACAGGCAAAATTTCTGACCCATAATGGTTCCTGTGTAAAAGAAATGCTGGAACACAAATCGAGAAGTTACTGAAGACAGGAGCCTAGCATGGCTGCCCTCCCAGAGGCTAACAAGCATCTGACTGAGACAGATGCACGTACTTACACCCAACCCTTGGACTGAAGTCAGGGGCTCCTGTGGTTGAAAGAGAAGGATTTAAGAAGCTGAAGAGGAGGGCCACTTCATAGGAAGACCAGCAGTCTCAACTAACCCAGACCCCAGGGAGCTCCCAGAGAGTGAGCCACATATTAGGCAGCATACAGGAGTTTGTCCAAGCCACACCACCCTGCTCCGCAACCCCTGGCACATATGTAGCAGAAGGCTTCCTGGTCTAGCCTCAGTTGGAGAAGATGTGCCTAATCCTGTAGAGACCTGAGGACCCTGTTAGAAGGGGGCTCCCTTTCAGAAAAGTCGAATGATGACCTGTGGGGGGGGGGTTGAGAGGTAGGAAATGGCTAGAACATAAATAAATAAAATAATTGAGAAAATAAAAATAAAAATTTGAAAAAACTCAAAAAAAAGATTAATGCAAGAAAAATGAGAAAGATAGGCAGAAGACACAGGAGAGAGAACTATGATAGACACAAAACTACTGGGTTTAAATATGAAACTGTATTAAAGCTTGTGCAGTGATATTGGTGTTTGTTTAATAGACATTGACTCCTCTGATAGAAGAATACATTCTAATCTTATGCTGGGGTAATTGTATTTTAATACCATACCTGATAAAAGGCAGAAATAGGGCATTCATAGAGAATATTGAAAAATAATGTTCTTAATGATGATTCATCTCCAAGTAAAGTATACATTTCTTATTGGGGAATGTGTCTTGGTCAGTGTTTAATTACTGTGAAGATACACTATCACTGTGGTAACCAAAAAAAGTTAATTGGGGCTGGCTTACAGTTTTAGGGGATTAATCCATTATGGTAAAGAGCATGGCAAGCAAGCAGGTAGGCATGGTGCTGGGAAATAGCTGAAAGCTACATTATGACTGTAGGAAGCGTGCACGCGTGCTCACACACACACACACACACACACACACACACACAGGGAGGGGGAGGGCGAGAGAGGGAGAGAGAAGGAGGGACTCTGGGCTTGGCATTGACTTTTGAAACCTCAAAGACCACCCCACAGTTACACACTTCCTTCGACAAAGATATACCACTTAATCCCTTCAAATGGTACCACTACTGGTGACCAGGCATTCAAATATATAAACCTATGGGCACCATTTTTATTCAAATCATAACAGGGCACTTGTGTGAAAAAATACTAAAGTCATTGAAATTGATAGCTAACAGCTTACTTAATGTATTCCATTCTCTAAGGCCCAATATTACTTAGAAGTTGAGGCAAGGATGCTAAGGGATTTATATATATGCTTGGGATTGATATAGTTCAATCCCAAGTCAATAATTAAAGCAGCAGGATTTTTGGGTCAAACACAGGTTACCAATTCTCTTATAAATATGGTTTTACGGGAACAGAGTTTTACCCATGTGTCTACAGCCATTTTCCTGTTGCAATGGCAGACTGACCTGACTCATTTGTAGAAAACTCATACAACCTCCATTACTAAAACACTTTACTATCTGACTATATGAAGAGAAAGTTTGCCATCTCCTGCTCTAAATTATCATCCTTAAGAGTCCAGGGCAAGGATGTAGGGTTCTCAGTGATCAAAGTGGAACACTTTGTGAAAATAATATGTTCTTCATCCTGCATAAGAATCCAGTCTCATTCTCCACATTCTATACAGGTGCCGCATGAAAGGAAACCAATCTGAAAGCACAAGTACCATTGTATTCTGAATTAGATAGTCTTTCTTCTATTAGCCTTACCAAAAGAAGATTACCCACAGACCTAAAGCTCTGGAAGGTTTTCCTGGCATCTTAAAAATGAGCCCCCTGAGATGGCATTTCCCCAGAATCCATCTATATTTTGGCAGTACTTAACAGTGCCATTTAAAACATGGTTTTAGTTTTATTCATGTGTATGTGTGTATGTTTGAATTCGAGTGTGTGTTGGTACAAGCAGGTGCCTATAGAGGACAGAATTGTCTAGTGAGTTAGAGTTGTAAGCTTGTAAGCCATCCCCTGTGAGATATGAAAACAGAGCCCCCAGAGCTCCCAGGGACTAAACCACCAACCAAAGAGTACTCATGGAGGGACCCATGGCTCCAGACACCCATGTAGCAGAGGTTGGCCTTGTCAGACATCAACGGGAAGAGAGGCCTTTGGTCCTATGAAGATTCGATGACCCAGTGTAGGGGAATTCCAGGTCAGGGAAGGGTGAGTGGGTGGGTTGGTGAGCAGGGGGAGTGGGAGTGGGATGGGGGTTTTCAGAGGGGAAACCAGGAAAGGGTATAACATTTGAAATGTAAATAAAGAAGATATCTAATAAAAAATTAAAAAAAAAAAACAAAACAGTCGAACAGTGGTGGCACACGCCTTTAATCCCAGCACTTGGGAGGTAGAAGCAAATGGATTTCTGAGTTCGAGGCCAGCCTGGTCTACAGAGTGAGTTCCAGGACAGCCAGGGCTATACAGAGAAACCCTGTCTCGAGAAAAACAAAAGCAAATAAACAAAAAAAATTTTAAAAAAGGAAGAAAATGGAGCTCTTTTCCTCTGAAAGAGCGGAGAGGTGCTTTTAACTTCCAGTCCTCTCTCTAGTCTACCCTTGTGATTTTTATAACTTTTGAAATTAATTCTCCAAACTCCTTGTTAAGTACGGTTTGATATTTTTTTCATAAGGACTCATTAACTGAGCCATCACAGTTCCAAACTGGCAATACATTATGATAGGAAAAAAAAAAAAAAAAAGAAGCACAGAATTTAGATCCAGAAGTTCTGCTTTTGAGTTCCTGACCTTGATACTTACCAGATGAACAACCTTGTGCAGCTCTCTTAAACTTGAGACTCAGTTTTCACATAAGCAAAATGTAAACACTAATAATTTTTGCAGTGTCAGGCTAACAGGGCTATTGTTAGAAGCTAATGAGCTATGAAAGCATGATTCGTAGATTATAAAATAATACGCACATGCTCATTATCCTTTGTGATTCTCACAGGCTCTTCCAATGATTTTTCTGTAACCTTTAAAGGGGCTTCACTCAAGTTTAGGACCTAGCCACCAACTGCCTATTGCATTATTAATATTGTTGGATTATTATTGCCAAAATAATCATTGTTGCTTCAACATATGTCTTATTTGGCAATGACCTATGCCTCCAGACACTGCTATTATCTATAAGAACCACTGCTGTGGGACCTGAGCACTTTTGAGATGGGTAAAGTGCTGAGAAGGTGAGGATGCTTCTCCGGTTTCACTCAGAGTCCATATGATCTCAATTCCCTGACAGCCAGGGTAGTGATGCGCATGCGTGGAATCCCACATGAATGTACACATGCTTTAATTATTTCTTCCAGGATTCGTCCCTTAATTAAAAATATGGGATAGAAGTCGGTGTGATACGGGAAACAAGAAAATACAGCATCTTCAAATACTGCCCACTGTCCACAGTTTTCCTCTTTCTCTTTGTAGAAACCAAATTTGTTCTTGCAAATGTTTCCTTTGTGGGTTCCTCACTGTCTTTCTCCCTGTCCTTATCTCTCATCGTTAATGAGGAAGCAAATATCAGAATATATTGTACAAAACATTTAAAAAGTTCTAAAAATCTAGTAGTAGGAACTGATGAATCAAATCCTCCCTGTTTCAGGACAGGGGAAGTTCACTTGTAAGAGCCAGTAAGTTCCGTGAACATTAAGCCTTTATTTTTTGTTTTCATTCTTTTTATACATGTCATCTTAAGCAACCACAATTTTTTTTCTGTTCCCCCTCTGATTTTCTATATATTCAGCTACCCTAAGAGTGGTCGGTTTGTAAGACTTGTGTCTTAAGGTTGGAGGGTGGTGTAAACCTTCATTGGCTTTGTAGCCAGCTAACAGTTTCAAACTAGCTTGACTGGAGCTTTGCATTTGATGCTGGATTAAGATATAATTAGATAAGAAGCTAAATTGTTTTCTGCCCTTTCTCCATCTAAGGACAAATCCCGTAGGGCCCTCATAGAGATTAACTTGAATGTTTTATAGTATCAGAAGCTCACATAATTTACATTGTAAACCCATAAAAATATATACCTAGAGTGACTATTGACCCACAGGTTTCTGAAGATGGCTGGTTACTATATCCTAGATTCAGCTGAATGGGCCCTTGTGTTCTGAACTACAATTTGAATTTTCTTCAAGGTTAAACTCTTCACAGAATGGAAAACATGAGAATTACCAAAAACAGTGACCATGATACGTTTGCCAGATAAAACGTAATCATTTTATTTTTCCCCTTTGTACCATTGAGAGATTTATTGTCTTCTATTTATTTTCAGCACTTTTCTTCATTTCTGGGAAGTCTGACTTGCCTAAATCATTATTGCATCTGAACAGAGTTTTGCAGACAGATTTCCGGTAATGGGCTCAAATAATGTCTCTACTTGCCATTTCATAATGGCCATTTATGGCATAGAGAGGGGCAATGTGTCTTATATGTTTCCTCAGAAGCAAATACGATTGGTCTCAGGGGTCTAGTGGCATTGTCTAAAGCAGCCCACCAAACATTTTAAATTTCTTTGTAACCACATAGTAAGGAAAAATTTGCATTCCACATCATAGTATATGATTGCTTCCTTAGTTACAAAACTGTCTTAAGATTTTAATTGGTGCTGCAGGCACATGTGCCATTTTTATCCTGCACATTGATTCTATTGCTACTGACTTTATCGGGTAGATGAATAACTAGTTTTAAATGGCTGTGGTTTGGAAATTGGGAAACTAGATTTGGTTTGATTTTTCTCTTTCAAAATCCCTGGAAAAGGCCTGGAGAGAGGCAGAGTGGTGTGAGTGCCTGCTATGCAAGCTTAAGAACCGAAGTAAGAAGCAGGAGATGATGGTGTGACCTTGTAAATGCAGTGCTGCAGGGCTGGAGGCGGAGATGATAATGCATGTGCTTTGCTTAGCACCAGCCTGGTTCTCGGTCTAGTGAGAAACTCCGAAGGGAATACGTCAGACAACAATAGAGGCCGAGACCATAGATAAACATGTATCACACACACACACACACACACACACACACACACAAGAGAAATAAATACAAATGAGGAAACCAGCCAAACAATTAGATATCTTCTGGAACTGGTCAAATCTTTGTAGAATGTAGATCTTTGATTGTAAAATGGACTGCTTGGATAATTAAATCTCCAGTTGTGGGTGTACACATGTGCATGTGTCCGTGTCCGTATGTGCATATGTGTCTGTGTCTGTGTCTGTGTATGTGTCCATGTGTCTGTGTGTCCATGTGTCCGTGTGTGTGTGTGTCCGTGTGTGTGTGTGTGTGTGTGTGTGTGTGTGTGTGTGTGTGTGTGTTTGGGCATGTTTTATGCTAAGGTGAAAAGACTGATTTGAACCAATGAGGAAGTTTAAACCCACAAACATTCTGAAGATGTTTAATCATTTTCATGAGCCTGAATTTACTCTCATTTTGCAATAGTTCCATTTTCTTGTGTGAGTTCCTTGAGGATTTTTGGATATCTCTTTCTCATGGCGATAGCAACTTTAGAAGCGGTGATTCTCACAGGAAACACTTGAAGCACCAGCCAGCCGCAGGTTATCACATTCACTGCTGGAGAACCCAGCTTCGACAGATGCTCATCAAAGGACTTCTCCTTACTCAGAACTTACCAGGTACTCTGGGGTATATGGGAAATTGTGAGGTGAGCATTCTGCTCTTGAGAATTGACATCTTATTGGAAGAACCTCTGGAATGAATTTTAAGAATTCATCCATGATAATATAGAGATGGGAAAGAATATATAAAGTAGTAGTGTCAGTATCTTGAAGAACTACTGAGTGATGTAATGTGATATTAGTAGATTCCTTTATTTTTCCTCCATACCAATCTGAAGGGTTAAAAAACACTGGTCCTGCCGGGCGGTGGTGGCGCACGCCTTTATCCCAGCACTTGGGAGGCTATGGCAGGTGGATTTCTGAGTTCGAGGCCAACCTGGTTTACAAAGTGAGTTCCAGGACAGCCAGGGCTATACGGAGAAACCCTGTCTCGAAAAACAAACAAAACAAAACAAAACAAAAAAACAAAAACAAAAACAAAAAAGCCAAAAAACAAAAACACTGGTCCTTCTGTTTTTCTCCTAAATTAGGGTTATAGCTCAGAATATAAACGTGTCAAAAGCATTTGGATTAAACAGCTTTTATTGCCATCTATGATGTTCTGTGGTACTGAGTTGTGATGAGTGAATGGTTATTGATTGCTGAACTAGAATATAGTATTTTGAGTAAAAAAGAAGCAGGGATGACAATATTTTAGCTTTTAGCAGATATTCTACTATTGGACTTATTTAGTATATACTGTATTGGTCAAAGAACTTATTATAAAAATAACTAATATCAACCCCTTGGCTCATGTTTGTTACAACCTCTTCCTGCTTCTAGCAGTGGTGTCTGAAACACACTCAGAGCATCAAATTATCCATGCTACCTACTTTCTTCATCCTTATTTCTAGTTGGATTATTCATGTGATTGATTATTCAGATTGGTGGAATGATTAAGGTCGTCAAGAATGTGAAGGGCATGGCCCATCCTCTCTTCTGTGTCAACTACATGACATGAGAGTAATCTTGCAGCCAGACATGGAAATTATTTTGGTTTACAAGTCTTTACCTGGACAGCCTGGACAGCCACGCCAACAGAGATAGCACTTGTAGTGGTTTGAATAGGTAAGGTCCCCATAGACTTGTGTGTTTGAATGCTTGGGTCATAGAGAGTGGTGCTATTAGGATGTGTGGCCCTGTGGAGGCAGGCTTTGATGTTATATATGCTCCAGCTATGCCCAGTCTCCTTCCACTGCCTTCAGATCAAGATGTAGAACTTTTAGCTCCTCCATCAGTACCGTGTCTGTCTGAATTCTGCCATACTTCCCTTCATCATAATAACAGACTAAACCTTTGAAACCGTAAGCCACCCCCAAGGAAATGTTTTCCTTTATAAGAGTTGCTGTGGCCATGGTGCCTCTTCACAGAAATGGAAATCCTAACTAAGACACAATTGGACTGACTATAATACAAAAAAAGCTAACTTTTATTGCATTGAGTCGTTGAAAGTTGGTTTGCTTATTAAAACATCTAACCCATTTGGTCAGAAGGTATGGGATAAATTTTTGCCATATGAAAGACATTAATTTGGTCCACATTAAGATACTTTGGGTTTTTCCTAAATCCTGATATACAAGATGCTGAAACAATAAGAATTCTAAGGGACAGTATCTAGGTGCCAGTTATGTGTTTTTTGGATCTCCTAGGGGATCCTCTCGTATGTTTGAAAACCATTTTTCCTGTATCTTCAATTGTCTAAAAAGGTTCATCTATTGTTTTGCTAAAATAAAGGTCTTAGAGAGCTAGGGAATTAGTTGCATTTGAAATCTGTGTGTTACTAAGTTTTCATGGGGGAAGGAAGGAGCTCAGTCATAGCAAAACCTTAAAAGTACTGTGGTAGAGCATTCTTCCCTAGTGATTCTCACAGCAGTCTTCTAACTATAAATAGAGTTTCCTCAAAATGCTTCATAAAGATGTTTTTCTGTGCCTAAACCCAAGCCTACTAAATCCCAGTTTAGTTCTTCAATGTCTACAACTTAAAGAGTTTTCTAGATAATTCTTGGTTTACCTGGATTTACCCTTATTTGCCATAGGGACTTTTGTCTGCTTCATCTTCTACCACTGCCTTCTCCTTGCCGCCGCCCCCCCCCCCCGCCCCCCGCAGTGCTGTGTCCCTTTCCATAAAATTCAGGGTAGAAAGAATTTTCCTACTTCAATGTTATATATGCTTCCTTTCTGTCATTGTTTCTAATGGGGATCTCTTCTGTTTTAAAATGCTTCCTAGCCCACGAATGACTTAACATAAATGATCTACAATAGAGAATCTTTTGATTTAAATGAGAAACAATGCTGACTGAAGAAAGTAAAATGTCCCATTCCTAAAATGATGGCATATGTTAGCAATGTATGACATCATATATGGTGATTCTTGCATTTGAAAAACAGAAGAAGGCATACTGCTATAAGTTTATAGCCAGTCTGGTCTATACAAAATGTTTTTAAAAGGATATCCAGGGTACTGAATATCCTTGCTTGTCTTTAAAAAGGAATAGCATTAAATATGCCATAAGTTAGCCATGATTCCATGGATTAAACTTTGCTTTTTTTGGAATTGTATTTATTGTGTGAAGAAAACAGTTATGGGAATAATTTAGATGAGAAATTAAATTTAAACTGGAAAAGGAATATGCAAGAGCAAGATAATAGAAAGAAGACTGAATGTCTTTGGGTGGGACTTGCTTTGGTGCATGAGTTAATTATGACCAAAGACTGCAGTGATATAGATAGCAAGACTGCATGCTTCCCATAAAGAAATGAAACCTTATTATATCCTAATTTATTTTCTCTTCTTCTTTTGATCCTCCATTTTTGAAGTTAGCATGTACTAGGATACATGGATAATTTATCTGATAGGTATCTCTTAAAGTTGCAGATCCCAGTAGTCTGTGCAGCTGCTGGTTTTACCTAGTTTCTTGGTTCTCTTTCCTTTCTTTACTTATATTTACAGAAACATATTGAATACCAATTCTGGCCTGGAATTTGGAGCCATCAAACATAAATAGGGAGATTTCTTCCCTGGCCCCAAGAATACTTACTATCTATAAAGTATTATTCAGCATCTTTAGGAACACAGGCTCTCTAGTCCTGTGCGAAAAACAACAAAAAGGCCAGACTGAGATAGGGATATCTAGTTTCTCTTTCAATGAACTATGAGGTAACACAGGGCTTCATCATTATATTTACTAGAATACTTCATATATGATTTCTTTGGCATACTAGAAAGAGATATACGAGGAGGGAGGAGTTGGTCATCTTATGAGCATCTCAGGCAAAATGGGCTAGTGAACGAACAAATTATACACAGACACAAGCACACACACACATGCATGCACACATACATGAATTGAATTCGGGATTTGTTGTTGCTTTGTCAACTGTGTGGTCCTAAGCAAATTATTGATATAATTTGCATGGCAATTTCTTGATATAAGTATAACATATACAGATGCTTGAATATGTTTTGTGAAGTAACTGTGAAAATAAATGAGACAAATATGATCTCACACATCCCAAGCTGACCTTGACTTTGGAATATAGTCAAGAATGCATGCTTACATGTGTTTATGTCTGTGTATATATGAGAGAGACGGGGGAAGGAGGGAAGGAGGGGGAGGGGGGAGGGAGAAGGAGGCAGAGGGAAGGAGAGGGAGGGGGAGGGGAGCGAGAAAGATACAGAGACAGAGACAGAAACAGAAACCGAGACTGAGAAAAGACAGAGAAAGTGACAGAGAAAGTGACAGAGAAAGCAGTGAGGAGAGGAGTGGGGAGGGGAGGGAAGAGGAGAGAAGAAGAGAGGAGGGGAGGGGAGAGGAGGGGAGAGGAGAGCACAGGAGAATACAGCCTTGACATTGGCATGTGTACAAGGACCTAACAAAATGATGGTGACCATTGGGCAGATTAAGGAGATTAAGGCTCGGCCTACACATAGTATTGTCACACTCAAGTATTGAGAAGGGAAGAAATATAGAAGTCAGGGATAGAAGAAGGGTTGGCATTGTTTAAGAAAAACTGAAAACTAGATATTACTTTTTTGTACTTTCTAATATGTCATCAACTGCTGTATGTATCTTCCTTGAAAATAGTCACAACTTGACTCCATACAATGCTGAACTTGGAGTCCTGATTGGGATTCCCCTGCACAGACTTTGTAGACATTGCTTCAAAAGGCATTCTTTTTTCCAACTCCCTCTGAAGCTCATGTTCATTTTCCAGGATGTTATATTAAGGGTACTCCACAGAAAAATATTTTACCCTTTTTTCCCTTGCTGTCATAGGGGCTTAGCAGGTTAGTTGCATTCGTTTTTAAGACAGTCTCCTCATGTAGTGTTCAAATTTGTGTTCTTTGAATTGGTCTCTCTCCAGCTCTGTGCTGGGCTAGTTCCCATCTTAACTCTGCTGACATTTGTTTTTGAGAGGGAGGCTAACAAGATAAAAATACTTGTTTATTGTTCTTTTTTTTTATTCCATATAAAGTTTGCATGATCACATGTTTGAGAAATAAACCTTAGGTATTCAATTATCTGACTATATATAATCTATCAGTTTCCCACATAAGCAATGTATTAAAGAAGGGGGAAGTATATGAATGTATATAAATCCCATTGCAGGAGGGTCCTAAAGATTATGGTTTATTTCAACTACAGGTTCTTGAGACTTGGGAGTTTCACAGAATTATTGGTGTAATAAACCCCAGTGGTTTGTTATGGCATTAACTGTTCACTATTTATTTCATGCTATTAATCAATGTACCAGTCATCAGTTACTAGCAACTTGGGATATTTTAGGCTTAGTTCTAATGCTTTTTTATAATTTCTTTCTTTTTATTTTCTCTCTGTTGCTGTATTAATCAAACAGATAGAAATCTGTAGCTGATAAGATGTTTGCTCACATGAGACTTTAATAGGTAAAGGAGATTTAGTCAGAGATAAAATTCCTTTAAATGAATGAGATACAAAAATCTAAATAGTAAAGAGAGGAAAATGTGAGTATCTTATACAGTCCTTCTTCTATGTACATATGTTTTCTTCCTGGGTGCACTAGTTTATAAATTCTGCTAAGAATGGTATCGGATGGCTGTAAAAATCTCCCATCAGTGTCCACAATGTGATTTGAGGGATGCCATTCTGTAGGGTATTTTCCACAAAGACTCTGAACCTTGGGACTTCTTCTTGTTTTAGTATTCACCTTTTTTAAGATCTGTGATTATTTGTCTCTTTTTCTTTCCATATACTTTGGCATGATCTCTGCCAGAATAACATGCAGTTTATGAGTTTGAGAGGTTGACTATCAAACAGCAGATCAGAAGGACACTCAGAAAGGCTGTGCAGCTCTTGCTTCCCAGAGAACCTCAGCCAAAGCTGGATTTCATATCTAGAGGAGGAAGTTGTCAGGGCATTTCCTAGGGTGTGTGTAGAGGGATTTGCTGTGTGCTTCAGTGTCCATCTTTATTGATCTTGTATGTTTAGTAAGAACTTCTTAAAGGTCTGGTTCGTTCTTTCTTTCTTCAATGTCATTATTCACAAGCTAGCCCATTATCATTTAGGTAGATAAGAAAATAGATGGGCAGGAGTATAGATTCTTTCGGTACAGGCACCTGAATGCTAGCTCTTTGAATTATAGTGATATTAGACAGTGACTGCTCATGGCAGTCAATAGACTTTAGCATTCATGGTTCCTACAGCCAGTGATGCTGGTATTTAATCTAAAAATAATTCCAAGATCCTGTCATATATTTATGTACCCCATACAATAAAAATAAAAATAGCAGCTGGGCAGTGGTGACGCATGCCTGTAATCCCAGCACTTGGGAGGCAGAGGCAGGCAGAATCCTGAGTTCGAGGCCAGTCTGGTCTACAGAGTGAGTTCCAGGACAGCCAGGGCTATACAGAGAAACCCTGTCTCAAAAAACCAAAAGAAAATCAATAAAAATAAGAAAAATAAGTAAAAATAGCAATAAATAAATAAATAAATAAATAAATAAATAAATAAATAAAAGAAAGAAAGAAAGAAAAAGAAACAGAAAAGAAAGAAAGAGAATTTTGTTGGATTTTTTCCTCCTTTTCATCCTGTCTTCCTCACTCCTAGACTAGTGTAAAAAATAATCACAATCTTCTGCATCCTGCCTGGTCCCCAAATACTGTAATTATGACTGTGTGCCACCATATCCAATTTAAAGTCCTCCACATAGGCTTAATATCCTGAGTCATTGTGTTTGAGATCATAATGAATTGAAATTTCATTTTAGCTTGTTAATAAATTAAAAATGTTAATCAGTATTACTGATAATAAATTAATAAAAAGCATTAAATAGAATGTAGTTGTTACTAATGTTCTAATCCTTTAAAATTTGGAAATACGTCTAACAATGGAACAAAAGGATAATAATAAAGGATGAACACTAGCTATTAAAAAATCTCATGTACATAGCACAGGTAGGGATGGGAGGTAAAAAAACATATTTGATATTTTCATTTGAGGGTACTAATGTCAACAGGTTAACAAATTCCCCAATGTGCTTCCCATGTAAAGGAATATTGACCAAACTCTCAAGGCTTAAAAGATTATCAGTTATAGTAAATAGATTACACATTTCAACTTTTCATGTTAGAAGAAATATTAAGAGACAGGAGAGATAGCTTGGTCATTAAGAACAGTTGATACTCTGGGGGGGGGGGTACTGGTTAGGTCACATTGTTGTTCCTCCTATGGGGCTGCAAGCTCCTTCAACTCCTTCAGTCCTTTTTCTAGCTCCTCTATTGGGGACCTTGTGCTCTTTCCAATGGTTGGCTTAGAGCATCTGCCTCTGTATTTTTCAGGTACTGGCAGAGCTAGGACAAGGAAACAGGAGTGGGTGAGTTGGTGAACAGGGGGAGGGGGGATTGGAAGGGGGTTTTCGGAGGGGAAACCAGGAAAGGGGATAACATTTAAAATGTAAATAAAGAAAATATCTAATAAAAATTATTTTTTTGAAAAAAAAAAGGACACTTGTTGCTATTCCAGAGGACCTGGATTCAGTTGCTAGTACCCACAAGGCAAGTCACAACTTCATTTCCAAGCTATTGAAATAATTCTTCTGACTTTTTGGGGTACCAGGCATATAAATGGTGCTTGGGCATACATGCAGGTAAAACATCCACATACATAAAATAAAAGTAATTGTAAAAGAATTAAAAAGAAGATGTATTAGCCAAAGTTCTTCAGAAAAACAGAACTAATAGAAAATGCTGTAGATACTAGAGATGAAAATGTAGCTAATGGGGGAATAAATGATAGGTCTATTGATTTGAATATATTTACACATACATTCATAGGGCTGGCTATTATGAGAATTGGCTTATATAATTATGAAAGATAGGTAAGGAGTCACTCTCTGATATCTAACAACTAGTAAAGAACTAGTAAAGTTTATAGTCAAATGAAGCCTACATCTTAAGGCCTGAGAACTAGAAATTCAATGACCAAGGGTAGCAGAAAATGATTTTCTGAGTTCAAGAATGCACAGATAATACCCCCTCTTTTCAATGTGTTTGTCTAAACCAGTCCTTCTGTGGTTGGATAATATCTGTTCACATTAGACAGTAATGTAAATGAAGCCCACCAATTCAAATTGTTACATTTTTATGTCATTCTAAATTCTAAAATTTGTAATCTGCTGTATTTACTTTTGGGATGCTAGTAATTGGAGGTAAACTTAGGGGTATCTTCTTTATATAGTCTGAACTGGCAAAACTCTTAAGTCATTCTACTCTTAAGTAATTCTTGGGAAAAGGTTTAAATGACTTTGCTTAGGTCTGCTTTTAATTATCTATTCTGAATGTGTGAGGTTTTCTATCTTATACAAATCTCAGCAGTAAGTGGAACTATAAACTAATAGTGCACATTTGAAGGATGTTTTGATTGAGATGCCAATTTCAATTATTGGTTATTATTATTATATTTCAGCTCATATCTTGGAAGTTGGACATCTCAGCAAAAGGTTTAGAAACAATTTTTAGAACATAATTCATTGACCACAAATATTATGGTATAAAACATATGATTATGCTATAGCATTTTTATTGTTTAGATGAACCTATTTTACTTTTATTTCCCTATTTAAAATTACAATTCTCTCTTAGTTCTTACTCAAGTGCAAAGACTTATTTCTCTTGAATTAGTATCCTGAACAAGAAAATGTCCTTCATCTTGATTAGCAAGAAATGAAAAGTTAGCTAAAAATAAAGATCCTCTTTTGAATTTGAATTTAATTAAATATTTCTTACAGATTGAGCATATTTTAGTCACATGGAATTTTAAAAATCCTGGTGTGTGTGGGGAGGGTCATGTCAGAGGTGGGGGTCAGAAGACAAATTTGAGTATTGTTTTTTTTTCTTCCATCATATTTGAGACAAGATCTCTTTTGTCAATTACTTCCGTATATGCCAGGGTAACTGGCTAAGAAATACCTTGAGATTCTCCTGAAAGTTTCTCCCAACTCTCTGTATGAATACTAAAATTTCAGGCATATATTACCATAATCAGCTCTCTTCTGGGTTCTCAGTATTCAAACTTGGTCCCTCTCTCTTGAACAGCAAGTACTGAGTCTCACATCCCTACATCCCTTGTGGAATTCTTATCAACTTCTTTTTCCCTTTTCTCATGACCATTCTTTTTACCTTTCCTGTGCTTATAAGGGGGATAATTTTACTTTTACATCGATACAATTTTATTTTATTTGTTTTTATTCCTTTCAAATGTCGTTTTCTTCATTCCTGTTATTACCCAAACCACCTTTCCTATTTTTCTTTTCTTTCTTTTTTTGTCTTTAAATACACTTTTATGAAACTGTCTTGGTTTTTTGCCTTTCTTTTATTGATATATTTTTTATTTACATTTCAAATGATTTCCCCTTTTTTTGGGTCCCCACTCCCCGCAAGTCCCATAAGCCCTTTTCCCTCCCCCTGTTCCTCCATCTACCCCTTCCCACTTCCCTGTTCTGGAATTCCCCTACACTCTTGCACTGAGTCTTTCCAGAACCAGGGGCCACTCCTCAATTCTTTTTAGACATCATTTAATTTGTGGATTATGTCTTGGGTATTCAAAGTTTCTAGGCTAATATCCACTTATCAGTGAGTGCATACCATGATTGATCTTTTGAGACTGGGTTACCTCACTTAGTATGATGTTCTCCAGCTCCATCCATTTGTCTAAGAATTTCATGAATTCGTTGTTTCTAATGGCTGAATAGTACTCCATTGTGTAAATATACCACATTTTTTGTTTCCATTCCTCTGTTGAAGCACACCTAGGTTCTTTCCAGCTTCTGGCTACTACAAATAGGGCTGCTATGAACATAGTGGAGCATGTGTCCTTATTGCATGCTGAAGAATCCTCTGGATATATGCCCAGGAGTGGTATAACAGGGTCCTCAGGAAGTATCATACTCAGTTTTCTGAGGAACTGCCAGACTGATTTCCAAAGTGGTTGCACCATCTTGCAATCCCACCAGCAGTGGAGGAGTGTTCCTCTTTCTCCACATCCTCGCCAACACCTGCTGTCTCCTGAGTTTTTGACCTTACCCATTCTGACTGGTGTGAGGTGAAATCTCAGGGTTGTTTTGATTTGCATTTCCCTAATGATTAATGATGTTGAACATTTCTTAACGTGTTTCTCAGCTCTCCCAAGTTCTTCATGTGAAAATTTTTTGTTTAGCTCCATACTGTACAGAGCCATATTGGGGCAGTCTTGCACTTGGTCAGAGTTTGACTTTGGTCAAGGTTAACTTCTCCCAGTTAGCCAGGATCCTGCTCCACCTAGGGTGGAGTGCTCGAAGTAAAGGTTAAGTTCATTGTTCCTCCAGGTCTAGGAATTCCTGAATTAAACAGGTGACCCACCCAGCTGCCGGAGCAGTCAAGACGAGGACCTCCAAGAGAAGCTAGACAACTTCCACGGGAACTCAGCCTGGAGTCTGGGGGGAAGGGTTTGCCCAAACTGTTAAAAGGTCTGGCGCCATTAAAGGGGTTTTTAAAAATAGGCATATGTCCACAGCTTCTAAGAGCTGTTTAAAGAGGAAAATGGATGCAATTGCTTAACAAGCACACTTAACTTTCTGTGTATCTTTCCGTGTTTGTCCCGGTGCACCGACTGTCTATGTGTATGTTTATGTCCTCTCTGTGTCTTTGTGTGAATGACTGTTTCATGTTAAAAAGAAAAATTGGTAAGGATTTCATCTGCTGGCAACCTCTTGAGCCAGCCACAGTTTGTGTGGAGATTGATTTAAAGCCACGCAGCGACAGCGCAGCTCACTCAAGAGGCAAGCATGGCTGGGGAAAAAGCCGCTTTTAATAGCCCAGAAACCTCAAGATTTGGGAAGACTTTGGTTTGGCTTGTGAAATTCATGTAGTCGCTTTATACTTGTTTCTAATTGGTTTTAATGGTATAAGGCTTTACATTTCTTGACTAAAGAGTTATAAATTAATTGGTTATTATGTAAAAGGTATAGTGTTATTAAGAAAAGGTTAGTTAAAACTGGTGATTCAGTGTTAGAGCTATCTTAACTAACTACACGTGGCCTAACGCCACTCATGCTTTGTTCTTGTTTATAATTGGATTTAAAGGTATATTTTGCATGTCTTGACTATAGAGTATTGGCTTAAGTCACTGGACATGATTTAAAAGATATAATGTTATTAACAAAAGTTAGGTTAAAGCTGGTAGTTTAGGGTAGTCGCCATTTTGAACAACACGTGACATGACGGTTAAGGCTGGTAGTTTAGGGTAGTCGCCATTTTGAACAACACGTGGCATCGGTACAGGGAGAAAGTTTCTGAACAGAACACCAATAGCATATGCTCTAAGAGCAAGAATCGACAAATGGGACCTCATAAAATTACAAAGTTTCTGTAAGGCAAAGGACACCATCAAGAGGACAAATCGGCAACCAACAAATTGGGAAAAGATCTTCACCAATCCTACATCAGATAGAGGGCTAATATCCAATATATATAAAGAACTCAAGAAGTTAGACTCCAGAAAACCGAACAACCCTATTAAAAATGGGGTACAGAGTTAAAGAATTCTCACCTGAAGAACTTCGGATGGCGGAGAAGCATCTTAAAAAATGCTCAACTTCATTAGTCATTAGGGAAATGCAAATCAAAACAACCCTAAGATTTCATCTTACACCAGTCAGAATGGCTAAGATTAAAAATTCAGGAGACAGCAGGTGTTGGAGAGGGTGTGGAGAAAGAGGAACACTCCTCCACTGCTGGTGGGGTTGCAAATTGGTACAACCACTCTGGAAATCAGTCTGGCAGTTCCTCTGAAAACTGGGCACCTCACTTCCAGAAGATCCTGCTATACCACTCCTGGGCATATACCCAGAGGATTCCCCACCATGTAATAAGGATACATGCTCTACTATGTTCATAGCAGCCCTATTTATAATTGCCAGATGCTGGAAAGAACCCAGGTATCCCTCAACAGAAGAGTGGATGCAAAAAATGTGGTATATCTGTACCCCATTTTTAATAGGGTTATTTGGTTCCCTGGGGTCTAACTTCTTGAGTTCTTTGTATATATTGGATATTAGCCCTCTATCAGATGTAGGGTTGGTGAATATCCTTTCCCAATTTGATGGCTGCCGTTTTGTCCTTTTAACAGTGTCCTTTGCCTTACAGAAACTTTGTAATTTTATGAGGTCCCATTTGTCAGTTCTTGATCTTAAAGCATAAGCTATTGGTGATCTGTTCAGGAACTTTTCCCCGTGCCCATATCCTCTAGGGTCTTCCCCAGTTTCTTTTCTATTAGTTTCAGTGTGTCTGGTTTTACATGGAGGTCCTTGATCCACTTGGAGTGAAGTTTAGTACACGGAGATAAGAATGGATCAATTCACATTCTTCTACATGCTGACCTCCAATTGAACCAGAACCATTTGTTGAAAAGGCTATCTTTTTTCCACTGGATGTTTTTGGCTCCTTTGTCGAAGATCAGTGACCATAGGTGTGTGAGTTCATTTCTGAATCTTCAATTCTATTCCATTGGTCCACTTGTCTGTCACTGTGCCAATACCATGCAGTTTTTAACACTATTGCTCTGTAGTATTGCTTGAAGTCAGGGATACTGATTCCCCCAGAATTTCTTTTGTTGTTGAGAATAGTTTTAGCTATCTTGGGTTTTTTGTTATTCCAGATGAATTTGAGAATTGCTTTTTCTACCTCTGTGAAGAACTGAGTTGGGATTTTTATGGGAATAGCATTGAATCTGTAGATCGCTTTTGGCAAGATGGCCATTTTAACTATATTAATCCTGCCGATCCACGAGCATGGCAGATTTTTCCATTTTCTGAGGTCTTCTTCAATTTCCTTCTTCAGAGACCTGAAGTTCTTGTCATATAGATCTTTCACTTGTTTGGTTAGAGTTACACCAAGATACTTTATACTGTTTGTGGCTATTGTGAAGGGTGTCATTTCCCTAACTTCTTTCTCAACCTGCTTATCCTTTGAGTATAGGAAGGCAACTGATTTGCTTGAGTTGATTTTATAACCAGCCACTTTGCTGAAGTTTTTTATCAGCTGTAGGAGTTCTCTGGTGGAGGGTTTCAGGTCATTTAAGTAGATTATCATGTCATCTGCAAATAGTGATAATTTGACTTCTTCCTTTCTAATTTGTATCCCCTTGACCTCCTTATGTTGTCTAATTGCTCTAGCTAGAACTTCAAGTACTATATTGAAATGATATGGAGAGAGAGGACAACCTTGTCTAGTCCCTGATTTTAGTGGGATTGCTTCAAGTTTCTCTCCGTTTAGTTTGATGTTTGTTACTGGTTTGCTGTATATTGCTTTAATGATGTTTAGGTATGGGCCTTGAATTCCTGTTCTTTCCAAGATTTTTAGCATGAAAGGATGCTGAATTTTGTCAAATGATTTTTCTGCATCTAATGAGATGATCATATGGTTTTTTTCTTTGAGTTTGTTTATGTAGTGGATAGCATTGATGGATTTCCTTATATTGAACCATCCCTGCATTCCTGGGATGAAGCCTACTTGATCATGGTGGATGATCGTTTTGATGTGTTCTTGGATTCAGTTGGCAAGAATTTTAATAAGTATTTTTGCATCAATATTCATAAGAGAAATTGGCCTGAAGTTCTCTTTCTTTGTTCGATCTTTGTGTGGTTTTGGTATCACCGTAATTGTGGCGTCATAGAACGAGTTTGGTAGAGTTCCTTCTGTTTCTATTTTGTGGAATAGTTTGAAGAGTATTGGTGTTAGGTCTTCTATGAAGGTCTGATAGAATTCTGCACTGAAGCCATCTGGTCCCGTGCTTTTTTTGGTTGGGAGACTTTCTATGACCCTTTTTATTTCTTCAGATGTTATGGGACTGTTTAGTTGATCTATTTAATCCTGATTTAGTTTTGGTGTCGGATATCTGTCTAGGAAACTGTCCATTTCCTCTAGATTCTCCAGTTGTGTTGAGTATAGGCTTTTGTAGTAGGATGTAATGATTTTTTGAGTTTCTTCAGCTTCTGTTGTTATATCTCCCTTTTCATTTCTAAGTTTGTTAATCTGTATACTGTCTCTTTGCCCTTTGGTTAGTCTGGCTAAGGGTTTATCTATCTTGTTGATTTTCTCAAAGAACCAGCTCCTGGTTTTGTTGATTCTTTGTATGGTTCTCTTTGTTTCTACTTGATTGATTTCGGCCCTGAGTTTGATGATTTCCTGCCTTCTACTCCTCCTGGGTGAAATAGCTTTTTTTGTTCCAGGGCTTTCAGGTGTGTCAATAAGCTGTTAGTGTATGCTCTCTCCATTTTCTTTTTGGAGGCACTCAGAGCTATGAGTTTTCCTCTTAGCACTGCTTTCATTGTGTCCCATAGATTTGGGTATGTTGTGTCTTCATTATCATTAAGTTCTAAAAAGTCTTTAATTTCTTTCTTTATTTCTTCTTTGACCAAGGTATCATTGAGTAGAATATTGTTCAGTTTCCACGTGTATGTGGGTTTTCTGTTGTTTTTGTTGCAATTGAAGACCACTTTTACTCCATAGTTATCTGATAGTATGCATGGGATTAGTTCGATCTTCTTATATTTGTTGAGGTCTGTCTTGTGACCAATTATATGGTAGATTTTGGAGAAGGTACCATGAGGTGCTGAGAAAAAGGTGTATTGTTTTGCTTTAGGATAGAATGTTATATATATATATAAATGTTAAATCTAATTCGTCCAAAGCTTCAATTAGTTTCATTGTGTCCCTGTTCAGTTTCTGTTTTCCTCATCAGTCCATTGAGGAAAGTGCAGTGTTGAAGTCACCCACAATTATTGTGTTAGGTGCAATGTTCGCTTTGAGCTTTAATAAAGTTTCTTTTATCAATGAGGGTACCCTTGCATTTGGAGCATAGATGTTCAGGATTGAGAGTTCTTCTTGTTGTAATTTTCCTTTGACCAGCAAGAAGTGTCCCTCAGTCTCTTTTGATGACTTTGGGTTGAAAGTCAATTTTATCTGATATTAGAATGGCTACTCCAGCTTGTTTCCTGAGACCATTTGCTTGTAAAATTGTCTTCCAGCCTTTTACTCTAAGGTAGTGTTTGTCTTTGACCCTGAGGTGTGTTTTCTGTATGCAGCAAAATGTAGGGTCCTGTTTATGTATCCAGTCGGTTAGTCTATGTCTTTTTATTGGGGCATTGAGTCCATTGATCTTAAGAGATATTGAGGAACAGTGATTGTTACTTCCTGTCATTTTTTATGTTATTTTTTAAATTTGATTGGTTAACTTCTTTTGGATTTGATGAGAGAAATTTACTATCTTGCTTTTTCCAGGGTGAAGATTCCCTCCTTGTATTGGTGTTTTCCTCCTATTATCCTTTGTAGGGCTGGGCTTGTGGATAGATATTGGGTAAACTTGGTTTTGTCATGGAATATCTTAGTTTCTTCATCTATGTTGAATGAGAGTTTTGCTGGGTATAGTAGTTTTGCCTGGCATATGTGTTCTCTTAGAGTCTGCATGAGATCTGCCCAAGATCTTCTAGCTTTCATAGTCTCAGGTGAAATGTCTGCTGTGATTCTGATAAGTCTTCCTTTATATGTTCATGGCCTTTTCCTCTTACTGCCTTTAATATTCTTTCTTTGTTTAGTACATTTTGGGTTTTGATTATTATGTGACGGGAGGTATTTATGTTCTGGTCTAGTCTGTTTGGAGTTCTGTAGGCTTCCTGTACATTCATGGGTATCTCTCTCTTTAGGTTAGGGAAGTTTTCTTCCATAAGTTTATTGAAGATATTTGCTGGCCCTTTAAATTGTAAATCTTCACTCTCATCTATGCCTATAATCCTTAGGTTTGGTCTTCTCATTGTGTCCTGTATTTCCTGGATATTTTGGGTTACAAGCTTTTTGCATTTTGCATTTTCTTTAACTGTTGAGTCCATGGTTTCTATGGTATCTTCAGCATCTGAGATTCTTTCTTCTATCTCTTGTATTCTGTTGTTGATATTTGCATCTATGTCCCCTGATTTCTTCCCAAGGTTTTCTATCTCCAAAGTTGTCTCCCTTTGAGTTTTCTTAGTTGTTTCTTCTTCTGATTTTAGATCCTGGATGGTTTTGCTTAGCTTCTTCACTTGCTTGTTTGTGCTTTCCTGTAATTCTTTAAGAGGTGTTTGTGTTTCCTCTTTCATGACCTCAGCCTGTTGACCAAAGTTCTCCTGTATTTCTTTAAGTGATTTTTGCGTTTCCTCATATTGGCTTTTGTATTCTCCTGAATTTCTTTCAATGGTTTTTGTGTTTCCCTTGTAAGGGCTTCTAACTTTTGATCCATTTTCTCCTGGATTTCTTTAAGTATGTCCTTCATGTGTTCCTGTATAAGCATCATGACTGGTCATTTTAAATCCAAATCTTCTTTTACTGTTGTGATGTGGTATCCAGGACATGCTGTTAATGGAGAATTGGTTTCAGATGCTGCCATATTGCCTTGATTTCTGTTAGTGTCGTTCCTGCGTTTGCCTTTTGCCATCTAGTTCTCACTGGTGTTAGTTAGTCTTGTCAGTGCTGGAATTACCAGTGCAAACTGCCTTTTCCCAGGTGGCCTCTGGTGCACAGCTGACCGCCTGCATTGCCTGGAGACAGGGTGCTGTGGCCCAGGCTGTTCAGATCCCGAAGAAAACACCTGAAGGCTCCCGCAGGGGCATGCTGGACTCACCAGAGCACACTGACTCCTCCCAGCTGGCCTCCCTGATGCCCCTCTTGCCTCTTGCAGGACCTGGAGATGTGGCGTTGTAGCCCAGGCTGTTCTGGATCCCGAAGTGGAGATCTGAAGGCTCCTGCCAGAGGCCTCAGGACTGAGACCTAAGCTCCGTGCTGCTGGAGCAAGCTGTGTGCTCCCAGTCTGCTTCTGGGTGCTCACCAGGTCTCTTGCACTTCCTGGAGACTGAGTGCTGTGGCCCAGGCTGTTCAGATCCAGAAGCAGACACCTCAATTCTCCTGCAGGGGCCTGCTGGACTCACCAGAGCACACTGACTCCTCCCAGCTGGCCTCCTGGGTGCCCTCTGGCCTCTTGTAGGACCTGGAGATGTGGTGTTGCAGCCCAGGCTGTACTGGATCTGGAAGTGGAGATCTGAGGGCTCCCGCCAGAGGCCTTAGGACTGGAACCTAAGCTCCGTGCTGCAGGAGCAAGCTGTGCTCCTATTTTTCTTATCAAGACACCGCTAATATTTTTATTCTTACATGCACCTGTGGCATGTGAAATATAATTGTTTAACATCTTCCCTCCTGTCTCTAGTGTATTACACACACACAAGTGGAAGCATGGCCGTAAGTTTTCTTGACTTTGTTAGAAATAAGGTAGATACAATTTCTGGTATGTTCAAAAACAGCTTTCCAGAACTGTCAGAGCTGAGTGTCTATTAGCCTATTCATATTAGGTTAGCTTCCATTGAAGTCATTTCTGACTAAATTTTCTTTTAATAAAAGCATCAAATGAAATGAAGAATACAAAGCAACTCTTCTCTGTTAGGCAAGACAATAGAATTATGAAAGTGTAGTACTAAGGATGTCAGTTAAATATGTTTAGGGATCTTGGAAGCAAGGAATGATTATTCCTTTTCTTCCTTCTCTGTAAAGAAACTTGGCCAACAGTGATGACAGAATTTTGTAACAGCAGAGGCAACTTTAAAATGAGCTTTATCGGAAAATTACTGGAGATCTCTTATTCAAAATTCTAGTCAAAATGCTCAACACAGTCAGCATTGAGAAGTCTGTCTTTCCAAGACCATGATTAGGAATATGGCTACCATATTGTAGGATATGGTGTATGGGAAAATATGAAGTCCTACTGAAAAAAGAAAGCCAGTTCCAAACCTTGTTCATTCCAGTAACTTGAAACCAGAGTGCTCATAGAATCAATGAGAAATTAGAAGTAGGCAACAGATCTATAAACAGTACAAGAAATAAAGCCACGGAATGTCTTAAGCACCTCAAGCCCATGATTGCATCCTTTGATAGTATTATAAAACTGAGAAAAATAGAGAGCTAAGAAAATAGTTAACATGACTACCTTGAATATTCCACTAGGCTAGTTAGTCAGGTGGGACTAACCAGCCTAGTGGAATATTCCCAGTCTCTAACGACATTTTGCTTGATGATGTGATGCATTCATATTTAAAACTACTCTGGAACCTTCTTCAGCTTGACAAGTACCGCCTGTATTCTTTCAGTTGGCCTCACTGAATTTCATTGAATTTGTTTTCCTCTTTGTGCCCCATCTTGTCACACATCATGTTGATTTGTTTTTTTTTTATCATGAAAGGATATGGATAATCTGCCTGCACTGACACCTCTCCCTAGTCCTCGATGTGATTTCTCTATGTGTGCGCAGTAGCTTTATTGCTACTTTCTCATCTTGGGATTATTACTAAAGCAGAGAGAACAGTACTTTTCAAATCAACACAGATCTTGTTTCCTTATCTTGGAGCCTTCCACTCACGCCCAATCTCACTCAGTCTAACAGTCAAAGTCCTTATAGGGACCACATTTTGCTCACTGCTCGCTTCTTTTCCTTTGCCCATTTTGCATTTCCCATGAGTCTCTTTCTTCCAGCAGTTTCTTTAGCATGGCCAACATGCTTCCTCTAGAGCTTACAAGTTCTGCTTGTAGAGAACTCTTTTCTCTGATGCTTGCAAGATTTATCCACTCCTTTTTCCTTAGAGATAAGTCAGTATTGCTGATTTGGACTCATTCAAGATTCAGTGAAAAGTAGTTATCCCCCCATGCCCTCTGCTATTTCTTGTTTCCATCCATTGTATTTTTTTCCGTTGAAGGGCTCAACTTTTGTCATCAAAATACATATTTGAGAATTGGTCATCCTTTCTCATTCTGCATTATAATACGATATTTATGGTTTTGTTGATACAGTGTTATGTCTTCTACACTGAAAATAAGCTGGGCTGGAGAGATGGCTTAGAAGATAAAAACCTCTGTATGACTCCAGCAGCTACATCAGACAACTCACAATGTCAGTTCCAGAGGATTTGATGCCTCTGGCTTTTGGGGCACTTGCACTTGTGTTTACATATCCACACAGGGACAAAAAGACATACGTAGAAGTAGAAATAAAGTAATTTTTTAAAGAAAAGAAAGAAAGCAAAACTTAAACACAATTTCTTGAGACAACTTGTCATCAAAATGACAGGTATGTATGTGTGTGTTTGTGTTGTGTATGTGTGTGTAATTTTCACAGTTTTAATTTTTATGAAGAAAATTTTCTAACTGAACTGCTGAACACTACAAGAAGAATCTATTGAAATGGTGAATGTTTTTCATAATGCCCTTGTCTTCTGCTTAGTCCGTTTAAATGAGAGGAGCAATTAAAGTATTAGTTGAAAAACAAGGAAAATACATGTTTCTGTTATTTTGTTTATTCTAGGAACATTGGGATTTTAAAAGTTTTTGCATGTTATTTTTCTCATTCTTCACCAACTCCATTACTTAAGTTATTGACCACCAATTACTTCTGTTATCTTGCATGGTAATCCCATTCCAGAGAGGAGAAAAAGCCTTCCCACATTTGCTGCTCATTCTACTCTGGTCTACTTCCCCACAGAGAAAGCTCAAGAGAGTAAGAGCATGCCTGCTATGCCAAGAATGGCCCCATTACTCTTCCCATTACACTTATGACTGAAAGAATTTCCTAAATTGAAGGACCATGCTTTTCTCAGTGGAACATTGCTGTTTGACTGAGAGTTGACTCTTTCATTTGATTTGGCCAACAATGCATTTTATTTATTTTTTTTTTTAAAGAAAAACAACCTATAAAATTATGTCATATCATTTGTACAAGCCTGTGTATGAACACTAAAACTTAAGTGTATGCAATGACTGTAGATAGAATGTATACAGTGAATGAGAGATGTTTTACTTCCTTTAAAAAGCAAATAAATACCCTAAAGCAGGCTTAGGTGGGTGGTATTATAGTGGAGTTCATTTTTTTCTGTTTTCTAGACCTTGAAATTTCTGTTATAATTGTATGATTTTTGTTCATGAGTCAGCACTCCATCTGCATTGCATTATTATTGTACCACATACCTGTCCAGTCTGATATTCAGTTTGTACACAAAAATCAGAACAATAGAGTGGCAGTGAGGGGGATGTATAGTTAATAAGTAAAAAAATAAAACTAAATTTAAAAAAACTATAAAAACTAAGAATAAGAAACAAAAAAAGCATGTGCCTTAGGTAGTAGTACATTAGGAAAAGGCTATCGTGAAGACAGTATTCTGAATATAAAGGTTGTGCGAACTTCAACATTGAACTTTAAATAGGTAATTTTACCTTGATTTTTCTGCATTTTTTAAAAAGAATAAGATCATGAGCACCTATTAACTTTATGGGCAACTCATTGCAGCATGTTTTTGTATGTGTATGTATCTCATAGATGAGGTCCATTCCCTCTTCTACCATCCTCCTCTTCCTGTCTCCAGTTCTCTTAATATTCCCACACATTCCTTCTTCTAATAGTTGGCCAGATTTTCTCTCTGCTAGTTTACATCTTTCTATGGGATCACTTGCGGTCGCTTGTGATCATGAACCTGGGCCATTTGAATATCTGTTGCTAGAGACCCCAGATTGGCAGTGTGGAGTGTTTCACAGCATCTTGCGTGCTTTATGGGGGATGTTTTCTGTGTGATAAACAGAACAGTTTGCCAATTCCAGTAAGGATAACTTGCTGTCCTCTGTATGGTGGGAAGCATTTAATAGAATCTTTTTAATGTGAGATGGCTGGTTTTCTTGACAGATGGTGCCATACTGGAGGTGAAGCTGCTGACTCACTAAGAAGCCACCAATGAAAGTATCTAAATGTATTTTTATATGAACTCTTAGGGATGTCCATATGCTTTATCAAATGCTACCACTGTATTCTGCTCATAGACTGATTGTACTAACACGGGAGTGGGCACAAATGAGAATCCATCTGATTTGGACAGGCTGAAGTATCGCACTACCTGGTAACTGAGTACCTACCTCAGAGTAGGCTGGGCCATTGTCCGAAGGCATGCATGTCCTTGCACTTGGTGCCTAGCAACACATGTGAATCTTATCACTTTTCTTTCCCTCCCTCACAAATGATCAAATCTTGTTGTTCCGTGGTTCCATATAGATCACCTAAATTATTTTCCATTGCTCCAAATCTCATCTATCTGTATTTTATGCCACTTTCCTTTCTATACAAATTTAACAACAAACTGCTTTCTACTCTAGAGTGGACGGCAGGGCAGTAACTGACCAGTTTAATTGTTTGCAAATGTGTAAGGCTTAAAATCATAAATTTTTAATTCTTTCTGAGTTAACTGTTTTATAGGAAATTCTTTATGAGGATACAGGCTTAAACTGATGGAGAAGCTTCAGTACAATGAGGTGGGTATGTGGCACCACCATCTCTGTATCAGTCTATAAATGCTGTTTGGATATTAGACCACTATTTCTGATTATCATCACTTCATGGTGGATATCTTTTGTTGTACAAAGTGGTCTACTGCACAGTCTCCTTTAAGATCTAAAATACTACCAGGAGCTGCTTTAAAATTCACCAGTAATTCTCTCTGGATATGATTATGGTCACAGGAACCTATGATACCATGAATTTCAATCCCCTAACATTTTCTTTTTATTTTCTAAATTCTTTGTTTACATTCCAAATGCTTTCCCCTTTCCCGGTTCAGCTAGGTTAGTGTTCAGCCCTGGGAACTTTGAAAATCACCTGAAAGTCTTTCATCATGCTTTTTTATCTAATAAAAATCCATCCCACGGACTAGAGAATCATCCTGTGATTCTATCATGTGCTGCGGACATTCAAATAATGCATGTTATGATCAGGCAGATACAGTTGGGTTACATCCATGCATTATAGACCATTGCTTCATCTCTTGAACTTCAGCTTGGTCTCCCACTGTCAAATAACTTATAGAGCTCATGCTATAGCATAAAAGGTGTTACAGTAAATAAAAAGGGGCTTTGTCATTATCTGGAAATGGAGCAAAATCATTTCTAATGAACTGTGGTCAATTAACAAGGGGCTACATTCTTAAAGAAAACTGACTTTTGATTTCCCAGCAGCTAATAACAATAGCTTCATAGTTAGTGGTTTCTTTTTTTGTTTGTATAACTCCAATCTCTATGCCGTGTCTTGAGCTTGCACAGATGATAGGCATGGTATGAGTTTATATATGCAGCTTTCCTGCCCTGTCCAAAAGATACCATTTCCTTGTAGTCATCCATTACATTCTTTCTATGCCCTCTTCATCAATGGTCCTTGCATCTTGGGAAGATGGTGAATCATTTATGTTTCATATAGATGTAAACATTCTTTAGTCTCTTATTTTCTACAACATGACCAATTCTGGAATTCTGTGTCAATTACCTATGTGTGCATATATGTTTCTACTGGAAACAGAAGCTTCATAAGTGAGGCTTAAGTGATACATTGATTTGTGGGCATAGCAATAAGTCATTTTGAGTTAGTTTAATTCTATGTCGACTGAGCAGAGTAATAGGAAGACATTTTCTCTTAGACCTACGTGACTTGACCTGTTTACTCACTGGTTCTTGTTTAATAATGCTGCAAGTTAGCTTCTGGAATAGGACTGAAACCTGATCAGAATGTATTTGTTTATTCCCATGAAGTTTGTTCCATCATTACACCAGTCCACCTGCTTTGATATATCAGTAGCTCACAAATCATATATATATGTTTGGATATATCTTGTAACTCATAGGGTTCACAGGTAGTAATCATTGATGAGTACTTTTCTCCTCTGGTAGCATCTGGTAGGGATGAAGCTTCCAGATTGCTACAAGCTTGAATTCCCTGTCCTTTATGGCTCAAATATGTGGTATCTTTGGCAATATGTTCCCACGGTCAAATTCTGGAGGGCGACCAAGAACAAGAGTAATAGCCTATTTGAGACCTCATTGATGAACAACCCCCCTAAAATCAATCCATTCCAGACCTTTATAGGTGAGGACTGTTGTCTTGTTATAAGGATAACTCTATTTTAAATATGTGTGTGTGTGTGCATATATGTATCACATCTATGTATCATCTATCTATCTATCTGTCTGTCTGTCTGTCTGTCTGTCCGTCCGTCCGTCCGTCCGTCTGTCTGTCTGTCTGTCTATCTGTCTGTCTGTCTGTCTATCTATCTTCATAGTAGTATATACATGTCATTTTTATTTCCTAAGATGAAGGGATGAGATGATAGCCATACCCAAGCTATGTAAATACATGGCTTGGACTGAGCCCAGAGCACTTTCTTTTATGTTCTAACTACCCCTAGGTAGGCCTGGAAGCTTCTAGCCTTTGTACAATCCAGTCTTCTGAGCTGACTGGTTCAATCCAACTTCTCTTGCCTTCTGACTGAATTGCTTTGCCAGGCCTCATTCTACCTCTGTCACTCTGTCAATATGTTCTAATCTTCTGGTTGCTTTTCACCCTCTGGTTCATTCTATCTTCACCTGTGTCTAGCTTGGTCTCTCTATAACTTGTTTCTTTAAAACTGTCCTGGTGAAAACTGTTATACAGGCACATCATCCACCGTGCTCTCTCTCTCTCTCTCTCTCTCTCTCTCTCTCTCTCTCACACACACACACACACACACACACACACACTCTCTCTCTCTCTTCTATAAAGTAGCCTCTCTTCTGCTGCTCTTGAGTGAGTTATGTGTATATTATTTCTGATTCTGTCAAATATTTCTCTAATACTTCAGTTTCTCTGATTCATCATTAGAGCAGCCATATTGCTGATTTAGAATATCTCTACAGTAGGTTTCCATATGACTATCTTAAAGTTTTTTAATGTTATTTATCCATTTCCATACTCCTTCCTCTACCCTGGTCTCTGCTTCCCACCCAAGTTAAGCTTCTTTGTTTTATTATTTCTTTTTCATTCTTCATACCAATGCATTCAGTTTCCTATCACTTGAAAGTTCCTTCTCTTGGCTGCTTAGTAATTTCCTGACCTCAGTGGGTAACCCAAAAGAAACATAAATATTTGAAAATTAAAAGCTAAAAATCTAGAAATGTGAAGAAATATGTGATTTTTTTTCATTCTGGGTTTTGGTTATCTCGCTCAGAGTTACTACTGTATTGGTTTCTTAATGCATTCATATTAATATATTTTGTATTCACATCAACTAAAGCCTTTATTCTTAATTATATTATTTTATATTTCTGAGATTATAATATAATTAAAACACTTCTCCCTTTCATTTCTTCCCTTAGCACTCTCCATATAATCCTACCTACCCTTGTTCAAGTGAATGACTACTTTTTCCATTATTTTTATTACATACACATATTTATTACATGTATATTCTTCCATATAAACTGCTAAGTACACATGATGTTACTTATAGGTGTGTTTTATAAATTTATACATCATTACTTCTAGACTAGAGAATAAACAAGTCTTTGCCTTTATAGCCCATAATCTTGATCATTTTTAAAGATTAAATAATTAAGTGAAGTTAGTTCAACAAAGAAAAATCAGTATATAGAAATACGCTGAGATTAGTTTTCTAAAATTATTCCTATAAGCACATAGTTTAGAGCAATCTGCTCAGATCTGTTATAAATACCTTAGTATACATTATTAGTTGCATTTTCTATTTTTATTGATGTAATTAAATACTTTATAGAAAGCAATTTAGAGTAGAAAGGCTTATTTCAGCTCATGGATTATGGGACTACAGTCCACCAAGGTGGAGAGTCAAAGTCATGGGTTGCTTCAAGGTAGTAGGGGCATGACACAGCTACTTGTTCTTATCTCTATGGAGTAGAAAACACCGAAGGAAAAAGGAATGATGAAACTCAGATGGCTATCTCCCCTTTCCTTTTTGTTCTGTGTGGAATCTTACTGCCTAGTATGGTGCCACCAGATTCCAGAAGGCTCATTTAGTCTTTCCTATCAGCAGAAGTTCTTATAGACATGCCTTTGTATAGGTGTGACTTTTAGGGGGATATAAACCCAGACAATGTGGCAATGAACTAATCACATTAGATTAGTAGGAAAATATCAGAACTTTAACATTCAAAATATAGATGTCATTTAATTTTATGTTGGTGAATGAAGAGAGAGGGAACTAGTCTTTTCTTTCAAGTAGTCAAAGAACACACAAATCAATACTCTTGGTGATCTTATTTTGGGGAGGTGATTAGCTAACTGTTATGGAGAAGGTGCCAAGCTGCATCATGTAAGCTGCAGGTTCAAGGAACTGTCAGTGTCAAGGTAGAAATGACAATGATTGACAAAGTAGTCATTGAGCTTGAATTCTCAAAGAGATATCACACAGAAAATAAATTCAATCCTGGGGCTTCAAACATTTGAATAAAATTTACTCTCTTGCTCAAATCAGAGTAGTCAGTCTTAAAACCATATGCATACAAACAGCATAAGTGGACTCAGCACTTATCCTTATATATCTTTCCATATATACATACATACATGCATACATACACACATATTCATGATCATAAATATATTAAAATGTATTTATATATCACAATAATAATTTTAAAAAAGAGACGAATCTAAAGTATGGGGCACAAGGAAGGGAGTAAAGCAAGAGGAAAAGATGATGTAATTCTATTTCAATTAAAAAATATTTTAAAAAACAAAATTTACTGATACATTCTATAATGACTGTGACTTCACTTTTATATAAACAAACAACTTTCCTAGCATCTTTGAGGTACTTTGATGTTTCTGAAGCTATTAATAATTTGGGTGAAGGGAACATGGACCCTGTTGGCAGGCAGAGGACTTCTGCATCTGCTAGGAATTCAAATCTCTGCTGGAGAGCAACTGGGGAATGTTTAATGGTGAAAATAGATGTACTCTATATTTTAATTCATGAATTATTCTGGTCAATAATTCTATTCACTTTAAGAAAAACAGCTTTACTTTTATACCAGTCAATGTTGACAGTATACATAACTAGTTATATACCAGTCATGAGAAACTATCCAACCAAAACAATAATGTCATTTTTCCTTGAGTAATTCTTACCAGCTCTCTGGTTTTAGAAAAGAGTTGGTTAAAGAAAGTTTATAATCAGTGTTCTTCAGAATGTATTTTGAGGGAGGAAGCAAGCATCACACCAACAATGCATTATTGCATAGTTATTTTTAGGTATTAGTCATGGAACAACACAGGTGCCCAGAAGAATTTCTGGGCACATAAATATGAAACCTCTGCCCCTGAGAGCTTCCAGTCTAGATTGAGACATGCAAAACAGGAAGCCCAAGCTTTACCACAAGAAGATGAATGGCACCATTGATCCCTTACTGCACGAGTGCTGCCAGACAACAATGCTTTATTTATTCACAAAGATTCAACCAAAATTCTGCTCAGAGTATATTTCAGTCCTCTGAAAATGTAATAACCAATATCATCACAGTTTAGATGTATGGAATAGTCTCTAAGAATTATGCTTTTGCCTTTATCTTTATTATCCCAATCAAGACATTTGGATGTTTCATTTCTCCAGGCATGTGTGTGTGTGTGTGTGTGTGTGTGTGTGTGTGTGTTTATATCTGGTCTCTATGTCTCTGTTTGTAATGCATGTGTGTCCTTGCTCATGCAGGCACTTGTTGAACCCAGAGATTGACATCAGGATGTCTTCTGCAAATTGCTTCTTATATATTTCTGAGACAAAATCTCTCACTTGAACCTAGAACTTGCTATTTCGGTTAGTTTGGCTGGGCATCGATTCCTGGGATTCATTTATCTCTTCTTACCCTTACTGGGTTTACAGGCATTTTTGTCAAATCTAGTATTTAAATGGGAGTAGGAATCTGAACTCAGATCTCTTTGCTTGCACAGCAAGCACTTTGCCACTGAGTCATCTTCCTACTCCTTGGGTGCTCTTTGTTTCACAGAGACAAAGGATGTGCAGATGGGTAAGACATTGTTGTCACCTTAAGTACAGCTAATATCTAGGAAATGCAAAATATACCATCATGAAAGAGCTTATTAGATGTCTGTCTATGTTAGCATCAACCACAATATCTGTAAATATTATAGTATTAATCCTAATTCTCTTTCAGTGTACAAGATGATTATGATGAACTCTAGTTTGAAACTAATTGGTGTGATTGAAAAAAGAAGTCAGTGAAAATCCCTAGAAAAACAAATAAAAACCACCTCAGTATTGTTTTGGGTTCTATTTCTGTAGGGTTGATCAAGAGCTAGAAAATGCCCTGTAAAGGGCCAGATAACAAGTGCTTGAAGGCATTTAGACAATATAATCTGTATTCTACTCTGTTATCACAGTTATGGAAAATATGTATATGGATTAACTTCCTGAAGTATACTAGTTTTGATTATGGAAATGGATGAGCTGATCTATTTATAATTTACCAATGCTTGTACAATACTTCAACAGCTCTCAAAATCCAGAGGAGGATAATGATTACCAAAGACAAAGAAAGAAGTGTTATGATAAATCCTGCTAAATTATATAAATATATATATATATATATATTACAAATCCTATATGTATAATTATATATATGTAATTACATACATAAATAATTACATACAACATATATATAATTACAAAGTATATATATATATATATATATACATATATCCCTCTCTTTTCAATACTCTGCTTATATGTAGACTCAGTGAGGAAAACATATTTGCTTAAGTTTTGTTTCTTTTTTTGACCCGTGATTCTCTCCTTATCCAATACTAATACTAATACTAATACTAATACTAATGCTAATGCTAATGCTAATGCTAATGCTAATGCTAATGCTAATGCTAATGCTAATACTAATTAACATATTCTTTAAATTTTGCTTTTTAACTATTGAACATAGTGCACTTAGCTATTGAACATATAAGTTGACAATGTAAATATATAGATTTGTTTGATATATTCATATTCTTTTAGAGCCTTGGCACTAAATCTTCCAATTTATAAGAGACTCTTGCAAGGAATTCATATTCTCTGAAGAAATCGATTCCATGTTCACATGAAGTTTAAAAGGGAAATAAAATCTCTCTTATTTATTCTGTGTACTCCAAATACCACAGTTTATGGCCAGATAAAATTCTTCTATCTTCACTGTTACTGAACACCATTCAATTGAAAGCAAATCTTATAAGTGATCATTTTGTTTCATGTCAAATCATTCTCATCTCAGGAATTATACTGTGAAATATTTGGTGCATATTATATATTAGGACAAAAAGTAAAATATTAGTAAACAATTCCATTCTATAATATGATTAATGGCAAGGTCCACAGATAACTGCACTGAGCTTGAGTTTCTGGTAGGAGTTCTATGTTCCACTTACATCAATCTTCAGGTTTTCTGTCACATCCAAATGCACACTCATTTAAAAAACACCAGGGGTAGATTAATTATATACAACCTCAGCTTTAAGATATCATCCATGAACAAGTTACTTTGCTTGCTTTCCTTTCAAGTATAGCTTATGGAGCTTGTCAAATCCACTTTGCATATAAGATGATAAAATCTCAACAGCTAGCAGCGAGGGAGTGGACCCGAATGCAGTAGATAACTGGGGCAAGTCAAAGATAAACGTGGTGATAGAACTGTCATTGCTTCCCACAAATGGGAGATAAATCCATGAGTGCAAATGTCATATGTTGAATAAGCGAACAATCATTCCATCATCAATCAATGCCGATTCTTCTCGTGTTATCTGAATTTTATTTCAGCGGAGTACATCAGTACATCGTGTGAGTTATATAGCAGTTTCTTAAAGATGAAATTATGTGTTGCAACAGGCCAAATGTGTTTGTTGTAGGCCCATCTGTCTTACTAGTTCGTGTTCACACACTAGCTATTTTTTCGTATTTAAAGATATTTATTGCATATAAACACCCCAAAGCACAAATAGCAGGCAGAAATATTTCAGAAAAGCCCATGACATATATCAAAGAAAGAATTGAACAAGAGGACCGTAACTCTCTGTTGAGTGTCAGTAACAAGTCTTTCCAAATCACTTACCCAATACTTAAGGGGTGGTCATCAACATTTCCAATTCTCTTAAATAATGGAGCTAAAATGGAATGTAGACAAATCTGAATGGGACACTCTTTTCATTGGGGGCATTTTGTGAAATTCCTATCCTGTCCAAATTTCATTTAAATAAGAGCTGAAGACATAGTATCAGAATTAGAAGAGACCTCAGAATACTTTCATATAAAGCTCCTCTTGAAATCTCTTTAAATTGTTGAGAAATATGATTTTTCCAGACTTTCAAGTGGTTTTTGACGTAGATATTGTTCATCATCAAGATCACAGTATGCTATGTTTGAACTATGTAGTGTTTACCAATGCCTACTCTATGTAGGAAATGTTCTGGAACTTTGATCCCATGTTTCCGTGCCATTCAGTAGTCCCTTATGTAAACCCAAGCCTATTAAAATCAACCACAATATAATACTTCCACATATTAGAGGTGGATTGGAACCAGATCCAGTTTTGGTTGCCTTTGGATTGGAAAGAACAAATGATTTCAGAATAGGGTTCTTGGCACCTCTTTATAATCTTTTTCTCTACACTGACATTACACTCAGACAGGATTAGTCTTTTTCATATAATATATTTTTTGCCATTTGAATATAAAATGTGCCCCTAGACATATCATAATTTTTTTCAGTTTGTTGAGTTTTGTGAAATTCTGTAAAGTCTAGTTGTGACTCAGTTAGCAGAAGTAGGTGGGTATTGGGGTTCCTCAAAAGCACTGCCCTGTTTCTTTCCATCTGTTTCCTGTCTATAAGTAAGTTGCTTCCTTCCCGTGCTCCTATGGCCATGATATTCTGTCTGTATCATTTCAGAAGCAATGCAGTCAAAACAAACAACAAACAAACAAACAAACACATAAGATGAACCATCTAAAATAGGGAGCCAAAATACTGTTTCTCTTTTTAAGTCATTTCAGTCAGGTATTTTGATTGCAGGGATGGGAATACTAATTAATAATCATTCAGTGACAAAATTGCCATTTTCTCACTTTCCCTGAAACTTCTTTTCAGGACACATCTAAAATCAGAGTAACTAGTTCCAACTGTATCTGTCGGACTCGAGCAATGTCATTTCCTCCTGAGCCATTTCATCTTTAAAGTAGTTCTTTTACTTTACCTGTTCATCAAAATTATACAGCCTCATTCTCCTCTGCAGCAAACATTTGTGTAATGGATAAATGAACAAATGCACGAGTCGATGAGCAATCTGGGGATCAACCTGGTGGCACAGCTCAGGCAGCAAAGCACTTGTTGATGAAGCTTCAGGACCTGAGTTCAATCCTCAGAGATCATATAAAAATGTACAGTATGATGGTACACATTTGGAAACTAAGGAGACGGTGGGTGGCTAATGTCTCAGACTCACTTGCTAGCAAGCCCAGAGTCATCGGTGAGTTACAACCAGTGAGAATACAAAATAAATAAATAAATAAATAAATAAATAAATAAATAAATAAATAAATAAAATCAAAGAGGATGGTCTCTGAGGAACAATAACCAACGTTGACCTCTGCCCTCCAGACACTTGCACAGGAGTATTTGTATATGATCATATAAACACTTATAAACACATGAGCACAAGTGCATGCACAGGCACTTGCATGTATGTGTGTGCACACACATATATACACACAAACACATACACGCACATGCACACAAAATCTAAGAGTCAAGTCAAGTTTTGCAAGTTCCTAATCTTTAAAGTCCTTGCCATGTATCAAGGCACTTCTGCTACTCTAAAGATACATTCCAAACACAGAAAACAGCTGTAAAGATTCACAACACAGTGCAGCAGGGGTGGTGACTGAGTTCAAGGATAAGGTTTAGAGTATCTAAATCTGAAAACAAGATTAAATTCATTAGTGACTTTTGAATGATATTACATAATCTACTAAATACTAATAGCAGGCTATGTTGAGAAAACTTAAAGATAATTTGGAAAACATGCCTGCAATGTTATAATTTCATAACTTATTTAAATTTAAATTATGTCTATGACTATGAAAAACAGCACAGTACTGTGAATGATACTTCTTATTAGTGTTCTTCATGCCTTTGGATTTTGAAAATTAAAATATATTGACTTTAGTGGGTATTATAGCTACACAGTCAAATGTGACCTACCCACAATGAATAGCATAAATGCAGAATAAAAAATCATTTGCTATACAATGCTGTGAACAAGCGAGCACAGTTATTATGGGGTACCTCACATAGTATTTGGGGAGCTGAGTTAGATGATAACTTCTGGAAGACCTAACAGATAAAATGACAAGTGAAGAACTAATAGGCAAGGGTAAATAGAGAGAAATACTCATTGGGATGACTTACTTATCACCATGGCATGGAATTATGAAAAGAGACCACGTATCAAATCAGTGTTTATTTTTAAATCTATCTATCTATGTTTCTATATATCGATCATCCACCTTATAGATGTATATTATATATATAATATACATATATATGTATATATACATATACATACATCTATTCTTCCTTTCATTTGTTCTCTTTTTAAATTAATAAATTAATTGTTTACACTTCATATTTTATTGCCTTACCCTCCTCTACCCTCTGAGTGTTCTACATCCCATACCTCCTCCCCATTCTGCTGTCTCAACATGCATGTCCCCACCCCCACCCCACCTTATCTCTAAACTCACTGGGGCCTCCAGTCTCTTGATGGTTAGGTGCATCATCTTTGAATAAACAGACTCAGCAGTCCTCTACTACATGTGTGTTGGTGGCCTCATATCAGCTGGTGTATGCTGCCTGTTTGGTGGTCCAGTGTTTGAGAGCTCTTGGGGATCCAGATTAATTGCGACTGCTGGTCTTCTTACAAGGTCTTCCTTCTCCTCTGCTTCTTTCAGCCTTCCCTAATTCAACAACAGGGGTCAGCTGCTTCTGTCCATTGGTTGGGTACAAACATCTATATCTGACACTTTCAGCTGCTTGTTGGGTGTTTGGGAGTGCAGTCATGCTAAGTCCCTTTTTGTGAGTGCTCCATGCTCTTCCCTTTTTGTGAGTGCTCCATACTCTTAGTAATAGTGTCAGGACTTGCAACCTCCGCTTGAGCTGGATCCCACTTTGGGCCTGTCACTGGACCTTCTTTTCCTCAGGCTCCTCTCCATTTCCATCTCTGAATTCTTTCAGACAGTAACAATTATGGGTCAGAGTTGTGACTGTGGGATGGCAACCCCCTCCCTCATTTGATGCCCTGTCTTCCTGCTGGAGGTGGGCACTGTAAGTTTCCTCTCCTTACTGTCAGACATGTCATCTAAGATCCCTCCCTTTGAGTCCTGAGGGTCTCTGACCTCCCAGGTTTCTGGTACAGTCTAGAGGGTCCCCCAACCTCCTATCTCCCAAGGTTACCTGTTTCCATTCTTTCTGTTAGCCCTCAGGGCTTCAGTCCTTTTCCCTCACCCAATACCTGATCAGGTTCCCCCTTCCCTGCCACCCCCTCCCATCTCATTCATTTTCCCTCCCAGGTCCCTCCCTCCCCACTTGCAATTGCTTTCTTTTCCCTCCCAAGTGAGACTGACATCCTCACTTGGGCACTTCAGCTTCTTGACCATTTTGAGTTCTGTTGACTTTATCTTGGGTACTCTGTACTTTTATTTTTTGGCTAACGTCCACTTATTAGTGAGTACATACAATGCATGTCCTTTTGGGTCTTAGTAACCTCACTCAGGATGATATTTTCTAGTTCTATCCATTTGCCTGTAAAACTCATGATGTTCTCGTTCTTAATAGTTGAGTAGTATTTTATTGTGTAAATGAACCACATTTTCTGTATCTATTATTGTGTCGTGGACATCTGGGTTATTTCCAGCTTCTGGTTATCACAAATAAAGCTGCTATGAACATAGTGAAACACATGCTCGTGTGGCATGGTGGGACATCTTTTGTGTATATTTCCAATAGTGTTATAGCTGGGTCTTCAGGTAGATCTAATTCCAATTTTCTGAGGAACCTCCAGATTGATTTTCAGAGTGGTTGTACCATTTTTCAATCCCACCAGCAATGGAGAAGTATTCCTCTTTCTCCACATCCTCTCCAACATGTGTTGTCACCTGTGGTTTTAATCTTAGCCATTCTGATTGGTGTAAGGTGTAATCTCAGGGTCGTTTTGATTTGCACTTTTCTGATTGCTAAGGATTTAGTTCTATAGCCTATTTTTTGATTGTTGTTGGGTTTTTTTTGGTGATTAGTTTCTTGAGTTCTTTATATATTTTGGATATTAGCCTTCTATCAGATGTGGGGTTAGTGAAGAGTTTTTTCCCAATCTATAGGTTGCTGATTTGTCTTATTGACTATGTTCTTTGCCTTACAGAAGCTTTCCAGTTTCACGAGGTCCCATTTATCAATTTTGATCTTAGAGCATGAGCCATTGGCATTCTGTTTAGGAAATTCTCTCCTGTACCAATGAGTTCAAGGCTTTATCCCACATTCTCTTCTATTAGATTCAATGTATTTGGTTTTATGTTGAGGTCTTTGATCCACTTGGACTTGAACTTAGTGCAAGGTGACAAATATGGGTCTATTTTCATTTTTTCTACATACAGACAGCCAGTTAGACCAGCACCATTTATTGAAGATGCTTTTATCCCCATTGTATATGTTTGACTTCTTTGTCAAAGATCAAGTGGCTATAAATGTGTGGTTTTATTTCTGGGTCTTCAATTCTGTTCCGTTGATTAACATGTCTGTCTCTGTAGCAATACCATGCAGTTCTTATCACTATTGTTTTGTAGTAAAGCTTGAGGTCTGGGATGGTCTGGTGATTCCTCCTAAAATTGTTTAATTGTTAAGAATTGTTTTCAGTATTCTGTTTTTTTCCCTTTCCAGGTGAGTTTGAGAATTTCTCTTTCCATGTCTTTGAAGAATTATGTTGGGATTTTGATGGGGATTGCATTGCATCTATAGATTGCTTTTAGTAAGATGTCCATTTTTACTACGTTAATTCTGCCAATCCATGAGCATGGGACATCTCTCCATTTTCTGAGATATTTTTCAATTTCTTTCTTGAGAGACTTGAAGTTATTGTCATACCGGTCTTTCACTTGTTTGGTTAGAGTTACCCTAAGATATTTTATATTATTTGCGGCTATTGTGTAGGGAGTTGTTTCCCTAATTTCTTTTTCAGCCTGTTTATCATCTGTATAAAGGAAGGCTACTGATTTATTTGAGTTAAAAGTATTGGAGAGATCAGGAATTCAAGGCCCATACCGTAACATAATTAAAGCAATTTACCAAAAACCAACAGCCAATATCAAATTAAATAGAGACATATTTGAAGCAATCCCACTGAAATTGGGGACAAGACAAGGATGTCTACTCTCCCCATATCTATTCAATATATAACAATAAGATAACAAAAAGAGATCAAGGGGATACAAATTGGCAAAGAAGAAATAATGGTATCACTATTTGCAGATGATATGATAGTATACATAAGTGATCCCAAAAATTCTACCAGAGAACTTCTCCAACTGATAAACAACTTCAGCAAGGTAGCCAGATATAAAATTTACTCTTTTGTTCTTTTTTCCTTTTTTCCCCCTGTTTTATAAGACAAGGCTTCATGCACCAGAGGCTTGCCTCAAAAGCAAACAAAGAAACAAACGACTCTGTATCCAAGTATAAACTTAACTCCTATTGTTTTTCAATCTACTCCCCAGGTTCTGGGATTCCAAATAGAGCCGTATTTCTTATCTTTCCTGATGTGTCTTGGAACAAACTTCATTTCTCTTGGCATTCAAGGACATAAATGATAACTAATTGATTACACAGTATACCTTCTTTTGGTAACTACACACATGCAGGAAACAGTCTACATTGCAAGTGTCATTGATTGTACCAATGTATCTCCTGAACACATCTGTGTTTACTGAAGCTAGCTCATTAGAGATTAGATCCTATACATGGGGTATTCACATATCTAATACATACATTTCTTGTTGTGTTTAAATAGTTTGAGTTGTATTCTTACTGCATATTTTAAAATAGCATATTCAATGTACATTATTGCTTTGGATATGATTTCAATCCAATTGATACTTAGGAATGTAATAGTCATTAGCTTGATTTTATTCTAGTCATCAAATAAATGTAGACATTAGAGCAGTTAGAGAACTTCAAAGCATAGCCAGGAGACTTTAAATCTCAGTTTTATCATTTATGTTAATCTTTCTTTCTGCAAGTAATTTAGTATTTAAAGGTTTATTTGGGGGAAATATGGCTCTGCTCAAGATAGGCTGAGATCATATTAGTAGTACTACACTCTTGCATTTATTCATTAATTTACTGAATTATGGTATCCAGAAAATTGCCTTTAAGAACCCAGGATGTAATTTGGAAGTTACCCAGGATGTAATACTTCAATTATAAAGAAGTCCCTAGGGGACACTGAGACTTCCAGAAATGCACCAAGAAGAAGCTACTCCAATAGTGGTATTAACAAGAGCTAGACAGACAAACTAAGCAGAGGAAAACAACTTGTATCTACGATCTTTCAAGTACTAACACTCTTTAAAATGACAGCTCAAGCATAACCCTGGCTGAAATAATTTTGTGTATCAGCAATGTTATACTTATTATATAGTTAACAACTACAACAATTATTTGGCTTTATTGAGTACCTATAAATTAATCACTATAAATTAGTCCTTTCTATCAACTAGAACATGAACTCTTCATGATAATGAAGAGTTTTTATGGTATTAACTTATTAGTGAAATATCACAGGTAAAGTCTCAGAAAAATTAAGTATTTTATACAAGGTTAGAGAGCTAATAAATGGTGAATAGAGTAAGAATCTAGACACGACTGAAAGATGTGATTTTAATTCTGTTTGTAGTGTCTTCTTAGAATTATTGTCTGAATTTGTGGGATGTGGTTTGATGAGATTTGGCAACAAGGTTTTGAAGTCATTTTCACTCACTTTGCTCTGTAATGGTCAAGATTTTGTTTTATAGATAAGACAGTTGTGTTTGGCTATTTTGGAAAATATTCTTTTTTAATATACTGGGTGTGTGCATGCATGCACATGCACACATACACTTTCTGCAAAGGAAGAATGCTATTAGAAGCCTTATGTGCTCATTATACATGACCTTGGATTTCCAGCAATTGTTTGAAGGTTTACTTGGGATCATTCATTAGTGATGTATGGGGTTTGGGTGGAAAGACATATGACTGAATATCCACAACATTTCAAATTGAACCTCATGTCAAAGCAGTGAATAAAAGAAGAAATCCCTTCTATTTAATTTTGATTTTAGAAAATGTCACTTGCTCTTTTGTAATACCATTTATTCCAAGTCTTGGTTGTTTAATTCATAAAAATTAGCATAATTCAAAATTATGTGACCAATGATAGAATTAATCCATTGATCCTAGCTTTCATGTGTCTGGGTATCCATTATGTGTAGATGTAAACTCACGTTTAGAAGTCCAGATGAATAGAGATGGGTTTCACATTTTCCTTCAGTATTCCATTTCATCCTTGTTTTAAATGCATCATTCTAAAAATACCTTTCATTATTAATAAGCCAGTCATGGCTGTTCTAGGTCTCAAGTGGCATTCTCTTTGAGCATACAACTTCTAGAACCTTTAATTTTTTACAGGCTTTGTCATGCTCTGAAGCTTCAGTACTCATGGTATCTAGTGCTGCACGCTTGGGGCATTGTAGAATGCTAAGCTCTGTCTCTGATTTCTACTCATGAATGCCAGTAGCAGGCATTTCCTATGATATATCAATAAATAATGTCTTCAGACACTGCCAACTGCTGTATGGGAGAAAAGAATGATTTACACTTGGGACCATTGTGCTGTGGTTTGAATACATTCCCTCAATGTATATTAAAATATTTGCACAATAAGCTCAATACTGTAAAGAAGGGAGACCTAATAAGCAGAAAATTTAAATGGGATTTCCCATAATAAATAGATCAATATTGTTATTGTCAGGGTGAATTTGGGTAGCATACTATTGGACTTTCTATCTTCTAGAACCATGAACTGACTAATTTTTTTAAGTTAAATTACTCAACTGACAATATCCTATTTTAGTAGCATGTGGCAAACTGCTCTGTCAAACAGCTTAGTCTTCAATATACTTTCATGTAATTCCCTGTCCATCATAACTGTTCTGCTTCCTATAATAATCTTTAAGGAAGAAATTATGTTTTATTACTTGACTTTTGTTTTAAAAGCTATGAAGGCAAAAGGAAAAATAAGAATCAGTCATCAAAGTACCTTGTGCCTGAGTGTGACTCAATTTGTGTTTGTGAGTTTTTCAGTTCAGTCTTTATGTATTTGTTGAGTTCTTATTACTTCTCTATGTCACTCAAGAATCAGTATTGAGATTCTGCCCTTCTCATCAATATAACCTTGAATAAATTGCTTACCTTCTCAGTTCATCATTTTCTGTGCCTATAGTACAGAGTAATAATATCACTTATTAAAAGGCTTTTGGGAATACATGAGTTGAAATATGAATATCGTGAGAGTAAGATCTATCACTTAGAAATATCTGCTGTGTGATTGTAGCAAATACTACTATGGCTGCATGTCAGGACTAGTACTCAGCCCTTGGGGATCAGCAATGGATTAGTAGCCTTGTTCATTTGGAGCTCACGTCCTCATGTAGTCTCTATAACCCTTATAAAAACTCCAGGCAGTGCAATTGGCTCAGTTGCACAGGTTGGGAAAGTACAGCTAGTGAGAAAATAAAATTAGTGAAAGTCACCCAACAATTATGTACCAGACTTAGAATTGGGGCCCGGGTTCCTCTGACAGCAGGCCACATTGTGTTTTAGTAGGTTATCAGCAAACTTGCAGAGGACTACAGTCAGGAGGATATTCACTTCTTATTTTCACACTTCCTACCTTTTCTTTCATTAGGTTTTCTGTAGTTGAGGCTTTCTACTAACTCAGTCCAGTTTCTCTCTTTAGATTGGGATAAATACTTGGAGAGTTTTGTTTTGTTCATGGGCTTTCTGATACTGTAACTGATGGACCAATCTTGGTCTGAAGATAGATGGGATTTCATTGAAAATGAAATGTCCACCGTGATTCATCTCTGCAGCAAATGGGTAATGTGTACTTTGGGCTTTAAAAATAGAGATGAGTCAAGGAAATCATATGTTTCCCATTTGAAAAGAAACTTTTCAAAGATTTAGGTACTCCTCCACCCTTTACCATCATATTAAACATGATGACCATAATTGGGGTACACATACAAATAGAACTTAAAATAACTCATTCCTTTCTAATTATAGCATTTGGCAATACTATTTATCAAAATAATAATTTAGGCTATTTCTGCTCAGATTCCACATTGACCCAAAGATCTCCAGTGTGTCAACACTCATTAGCCTAAATATCTATTGTCACATGAAATGGACTGTATGATTGTCAACTTTGTAGCATATTCTCTCTCCCCCTCTCCTCTCCCTCTCACACTTTCTGCATGGGTAATGAGGCATGCATGCTATAGACAAAGGCTGCCTTCTTCTAAATCACTTTCTGTTATTATTGTCCCAGTACTCCACCCACCTTGGTTTACTTGTCCTACTTTAGTGGGTGTGGATGAAGCCAGGCTGGTTGGTTGCCATCTGTGGCTGTGCTTTGCAGTAGCTTCTTGCTCTTCTGTAAGAAGCTCAGCCTCTCTATGTGTACTTGGTGCCCCTTGATGGCAATCAGATACTCATTTGTAGGCAAATGAGAAATAGTTCTTCATAGTTTAATGAAACTTAATCAAACTACATCCTGGGAGAACATGCAGTATAAACGATTCTATCTTTCTCTCGACATAAAAGCAAAGATTCTAGAAAAATATCCTTGATTAAAAAGAAATAATTACCTGATTTGCAGTCGAATTATGTTTCAGAAGTATGTAAACTCATTCTAAACATATTCCTCAACAAAAGTATGTTGAAAATAGAAAGAAAGGAGTCAAGAAAGACTTGAAGGAAGAATGACTGAATAAAAGACAGGTGAAAAGCAAAGCAAATTTTGATTACATTTCTGGAGAGTGTTTTCCTTCCAACCGTCATTCTGCGGCACTGATCCTCATTGGAGTACTTGAAGTCTCTCTCTGGGCTGTGTGCTGTCTGTTTTGCCTCTCACTTCCTGCTGACTAACTGAGTTTTTAAACTCTACTTTCATGCAAAAGATGCAAAATATACCAAAGGAAATCTCTCAGGCTCATCTCTTGCTCTATCCAACGATCAATGTCTAGCATATTAGAGCTGGTAGGTCACACCATCTGGAAGATATACATCCCACATGGTTTTTCAGATATGGAGTTACACACTCACCACTACTAATAGTAATTCTTTTGCTGATGTTTTGTTTTTAATTAATTTATTTACATCCCAAATTCTTCCCCTCTTCTGGCCCCCCCACAGAGCCCCTCCCTAACTCCTTCACCCTCCCCTTTGCCTCTGAGAGGGTGGGACTCTGCTGGGTAACCCCCCTCACACACACATACCCTGACTCATCTCCTCTTTGCAGGATTAGGCAGGCACGCCCTCTCCCACTGAGGCCAGACAAGGCAGCCCTTTGCTACATACATCCCTGAAACCTGGGTCCAACCCTAGTACACTCTTTGGTTGATGGCTCAGTCACTGAGAGCTTCCCAAGGTCCAGGTAGACAATCTTGATCTTTCTATAGGGTTCCTATCCCCTTCAGGACCTTCATTCCTTCCCCAAACTCTTACAAAGAGGTCCCTGAGCTCTGCCCAATGGTTGGTTGTAGGTATCTGCCTCTGTTTCAATCAGCGGCTGGATAGAGAGTCTCAGAGTATAGTTTTGTTAGTCTCCCATCTATAATCATAATAGAGCATCATAAAAAAGTGTCAGAGACTGGTGCTTGCACATGGGACGGGTTTCCAGTTGGACTAGTTATTGGTTGGTTATTCCTTCAGTCAGTGCTCCACCCTTGCATTTCTTTTAGATAGGATATATTTTGGAGGTTTTGTAAATTGGTTGGTGTCCTTATTCCTCCACTGGGATTCCTTCTTGCCTTAGGAGGTGACGGTTTTATGTTCCATGTCTCCACTGTTAGGTATCTCCATTTAGGTTACCCACATTGATTCCTGGAAGCCTCCCCCGTCCCTGGTCTCTGGGATTTCCTAGAAATTCTTCCCACTCTCCCCATCCCCACCAGCTGCAGATTTCCATTCATTCTATTGGCTCTCTGAGTCTCTCTCCGGTTTTTCCCCACACCTGGTCCTGGCCTCCTTATCCCCCGTCCCTTTTCCCACCCAGTTTCCACCCCTCTTCTGCTTCCCATGACTATTTTGTCTACCCTTCTAAGTGGAATTTAAGCATCCTCACCTGGGCCTTCTGCCTTGTTTAACTTCCTTGGGTCTGTTCGCTGGATTATGGATATTCTATATGGCTAATAACCACTTATCAGTGAGTACATTTGTGCTGGTCTAACTGAATGTCTGCATGTAGAAGAGTGCAAATAGATTTATATTTATCACCCTGAACAAAACTCAGTCCAAGTGGATCAAGGACCTCAACATAAAACTGGATACACTAAATTTAATAGAAGAGAAAGTGGGAAATATCCTCGAACACATTGGTACAGGAGACAAATTCCTGAATGGAGCACTAATAGCTCAGGCTCTAAGATCAACAATTGATAAATGGGACCTCACGAAACTGAAAAGTGTTCATAAGGCAAGGACACTGTCAATTGGGCAAAACAGCTGCCTACAGGTTGGGAAATGATCTTCACAAACCCTTCATCTGACAGAGGCCTGATATCCACAATATATTAAAAAACTCAAGAAGTTAGATTCCAAAAAATGAAATAACTCAATTAGAAAAGGGGTTCAGAGCTAAACAGAGAATTTGTAACAGGAATCTTGAATGGTTGAGAAGCACTTAAGGAAATGTTCAACATCCTTAGTCATCAGTGATATGCAAATCAATATGATCCTGAAATTCCACCTTATACCAATCAGAATGGCTTAAACCAATCAAAATCTCAAGTGACAGCACATGCTGGGGAGCAATTTTGAACACTTCTTTATTGCTGGTGGGAGTGAAAAATTATACAACCACCCAGGAAATCAATTTGGTGGTTTCTCAGAAAATTGGGAATAGTTCTACTTGATAATTATCCTTTAAGGTGAGGAAACCATCAGTTACCAAAAATGTTAGGAGAACTGGTAAGCAATATTTTCTCTTGTCTGTGTCATATAAAACAAACAATTTCATTTGTTTCTACCTTGCCAAATCTCTCTCTCTCTCTCTGTCCCTCCCTCTCTCCCCTCCCCTCCCCTCCCCTTCCCTTCCCTTCCCTCCCTTTTCTCTCCTCTCCTCTCCTCTCCTGTCCTCTCCTCTCCTCTCCTCTCCTCCCCTCCCCTCCCCTCCCCTCCCCTCCCCTCCCTCTCCTCTCCTCCCCTCCCCTCCCCTCTCCCTCTCCCTCCCCCTCCCCTCTCCTCCCCTCCCCTCCCCTCCCTCCCCTCCCCTCCCCCCATTCTCCTTCCCTCCATTCCCTTCCCCTCCCCTCCCCTCCCCTCCTCCTCCCCTCCCCTCCCCTCCCTTCCTCTCCCCTCCCCTTCCCTCCCCTCCCCTCCCCTTCCCTCCCCTCCCCTTCCCTCCCCTTCCCTCCCCTCCCCTTCCCTCCCCTCCCCTCCCCTCCCCCTCCCCTCCCCTCCCCTCTCCTCTCCTCTCCTCTCCTCTCCTCTCCTCTCCTCTCCTCTCTCTCCTCTCCTCTCCTCTCCTCTCCTCTCCTCTCCTTGGCATTGTTTAAACTAGCATGGTGGTGGCTCATGTCAGCAATGAAAAGTTTCAATCATGAAGAGTTTTACAGGAAACAAAACAATTTGTATACATTTGCTTAGACTCATGAGTGTGTTGGTTTAGAGGTCATGCTGTCAGTCTTCAATAAGAAATAGTTAAGTTTTAGTAATAGGAGCCTGGGATTGGCTGTAAATAAGACATTTGCTGGCATATCCTATATTCACCTGAGCTTTGGTCTATAACTTTCATATCTTAGATTTGTCTTTCTCCTGGGAGCTCTCCTTGCATGTCCAGATGAAATTCAGCTTCTTCTATAAACAACAGTCTTGACCTTCTTTAAGCTCTGACTCTCTAATATAGCACCTTATGTTGTGATGATCTCCAACAACAAAACGATTTTTAAGTGCTACTTCATATCTGTAATTTTGATACTGTTATGAGTCATAATGTAAATGTCTGGTTTCTGATGGTTTTTGGCAACCCCTGGGAAAGGTCAACCTCTGTTCTACAGTGTCCCTCATATACCTTTTGCTTCCCTCATCCCATTTATAGAAACATAATTTTATTTTTGTCATTCCAGTAATTATGATGTTTTTCCTTTGGGTTTTTATATTCTTGATTTCTTAGCCTGGATTTGTAGGACAGTGGTTTATTTTTCTTTTACTGAATCACATGGCCTAGCATGTTGCTAAAATTCATAGAAGCTTATTTAATTAATGTTTGTGGAGTCAGTAGAAGCAGTGACTTGATATTCTGTTACCAATATGAGGGATAAAGATGGAGGCAAAGGAAAAAAACATTGTCACCCAGGACCATAGAATTAGGAAGAAGAGATGACATAAGTCCCTGAGAAAGACTGAGTGTAAATGCTTTCTACGGCATCCTTCACATTATTTGTTAATGTTTTGTGAGCATTAATGCAACCATGAGCTGGTATAAACATTGCTTCTATTATTTATGTTATGAAGATATTCTAGTCAATATTTCAGTTACTTCCCAATACTCATTTTCCCATCATTCCAGTCTTTCCTTATTTACTCTGGTGTAACTAGAACATTTTCTTTGGCATAGTAAATTACTATGGCACAATACTACCAAGAAGTGAAAGATGGAATATTGAATAGAAAGATTAGTGCCCATTTTTTTCTTATCTTGGTGTGCTACTTCAGTCACTGAGACACGTGCACATGAGAGCTTATGATAGAATTTGGGTACATGTGATAGCCAGCACAGTTACATTTGCTCTCATATATGTATATGTATATACATATTGAACTTGCAACTGGAGACTTCAAATTTGCTACTCTCTACTAAAGGGAAATATCCAGTTTATTATAGACCTATAATTTTCCTAGGTTCCCCATATGATCTTGAGTTCATTGAGGCCTAAACTGGATGAATAGTCCCTTTTAGTAATTGCTAAAGGATTGGTGATATTTTTCTGGTTGGAAATAGACTGAGCTACACATCTCCACATACCAGAAGTGTTTCCGAGAATAAAAAGAAAGAACAAAATGCTAAAAATAAATGTAGACTGACTGAACCGCCAATTAGCCACAGCATCAGGGATGCTCTTGTCACTACTGGATTCCTTGACAATCTTTAAAAAAAAAAAAGAAATAATAATAACTTCAGGTTGAAATGGGAAGGGGAAGAACTCAGAACTGAACATGGCCATGGAGTCCAAATACTTAAGTTACTTTAGTGTCTATTAGGTACAACCAGCGTCACTTACTTATGAGGTTAACAAGCTATGCTAAGAATACATATAGACTTAAAAATCAAAATATAAATAGGAAAGGACAAAGAAAAACTCTATTATATTAGAGTTAACATTTTTTTGGTGTTGATGCTTTTTCATCTTTCCCCTTTTCTTTTGGTATCATCTCTTTGAAAATTCTCTCCTCTCTACATGTGGAGGAAATACTCTTCCTTCCTAACAGCCTGGAGGAATTATGCAATATACTTTGCATAACTCCCTGTGGCCTCAGGTAACAATGTAAATGAACCTTATTAGACAATGTTTTTTTTTTTTTTTACAGTACATAGGGCAATATATTTTTAAATGATTTATTTTCTTTTGGATTTGGTGTAACTTCTTTCCTTGAATGGAGGTGAGACACAAGAGAAGGAATTAGGGCATGGTACAATCTGGCTATTTGAGTCAAAGATGTTAGGGGAAAAATGGCATTTCTGCGGTGGAAAAAGCTAGGTCTTCCTCCTTAAGAATCACAAAAATAACTGCTGAAAACCTTCAAACTTTCCAAGAGAAACTTCTTTAAAAGTTATGTGTAACTAAAAATAGGAGGATTATAATGGAAGTTAGTGTGCATGTGTGTAAAATCCCAGAGCAGCAGAGGCAGCCTGGGCTGCAGACGTGGGGCTTGTGATTTTAAATCTCTGCAGATACAAATCTGTTGGCCAGAAGAGCATTTAACCCGATGTGGTCACCTGCATTTTTCCCTATACAATGGATCTCTTAAGTGAATCTCAGTAAAAATGAACTTTAGGTTTATCATTTGGCTTCAAGGAAAATTCCTGCAGTCACAGAAAGGAAGAATGACAATAGTCCTGAAAGGCTGTGGTAAGCTTCGCTCATGACTGTGGTGGCTTTGATCAGTGTAATGCAATCCTAAAGTGGTGGCGACCTTGTCTTTTGGTGCATTTGTGTCTAGACCCAAGATCTTAACTGTGGTCAGACCTTGAACAAACCTCTAACCCAATATGACTGTGTGGGGAGAAGCGGGGCCCACTAGGAGTAGCATTACTGAGTCCACCACAACAAAGGATGTGTGAGCACTCTTCCCAAGTAAACTGGTGACTGAGGCTAGTCCAGGAAGACAGTGGGGGGATTAGTGAATAACTTGCTTGATGTTTATTTGTTTCCCTTTGGGGGTGATTCAACAACTTTTGCAAATACATCTAGGCACAGGCTGCAAAACAATGTGATTTAGTAAAAGCTACTGAATTGTTTACTTCAAGCAGTTAATTTTACATTCTGTATCCCCAACCCACCCCCACCCCCAAAAAGAAAACATACTCAGGATTCAAGTCAGAAGAGCTCCCTCAACACTGTTAGTGGTGTATGTATGAGGCTTCTAGAGATTTTTGGATAAGATGGCTACAACTTACACCTCTTTTTCAAAAAGCCTTAACAGAGTTGGTTCTAAAAGATGGATAGCTGAGACAGGAGAGGCAGACACGTGTTTAGGGGATGTGTCTTTCCTTTTTGTTTTAACCTTTTTTTTTTTTTAGAAGCAAATATGGCAATCGCTTTCTAATTGATTTTAATTTGCAGTGAAAGAAGACCTGAATGGGTGAGTAATAGGGTCCTTACACAGAGCTTGAAACATCAGGTTGGTGCATTAGGGACACATAGTCTTTCTAAGGCATCTTGACTCATACACATTTAAACAAAGCAAAGCAAAATACTCAGTTGAAAGGAATGCAGGCTCAGGAAGAATTTAGTGTCGCTGCAGATTGATAAAAGAGTTCTATCGGCCTGCCCCACATACCACAGCCTGACCATGAAACCTAATATTGCTTTTCCATACTGTGCCCTGCCTTGTGTGATTTGTCAGGCCCCTCCTTCCCAAGCGTTAAGTCACAGCACTAATCCCCTGCTTGAAACTCTCCCTTCTTTTGTTGTGGCCATTGTCTTTCCATGCTTAGGTAAGCAGGTTCTGGATGCAGAGATGTCACTCCAGGTTAGGGCCAGCCAGGGAACCAATTTCTGCAAATAAATCATTTGTATCTAATGTAATGATGAGGCTCACACCCAGAACACTCCCAGTTGCCTTGTCTCTCTCTCCAGACTCTTGGGTGCCAGATGATTAAGCCTTGCTTCTAGCAGGGGCTGGAAGCAGCTGCTCCCATATCAGACTTCTTTTGCTCTCAGCCAGTTGCAGCTTTGTGTACACCCAGCTGTGATGTGTGGTGCCCACTGGCAGCTCTCGTCCCCACCTACAGCCTTTCATTTAGGCACTCTATAAACTTCTCTTAATATCTGCTTGTTAAGTCGGACAGAGTGGCATCAGAACAAAGCTACCCTGGCCTGCTGAAGCCCTGACAGCAGCATCTGTCAAGGCCTCTTTGTTTGTCTCTTTGATAAAATTTGACCTGCCTACTATTGTGAAGGGCTGGATGGGTGGTTCTGAGAACTTGGAGCACAAGGCATCCATCCAGTTGCAAAAAGCTCAGAGTAGGAAGTGGTCCTGGGGTGTAGCCAGAGTTGAGTCATGACTTTCGGCCTCCAAATTATTCTCAGTGACTATCAAAGTCAACCTTCCCATCACTGCTTATGTAAGTATTGAAGAATTTGCATCTAACCTTTAAACTTGGTTACCGTGTTTCAAAGTGCTTGAAGCAAGATTCAGGCAGTTGTAGTAAATGATCACATTTGGCTGTGTTGCCATTTTGGAGGAAACTGCCAGCAAAACGAAAGATGAAAAGTTAAAGCTGAGTAAAGCCAGAGTCCCTTTCTTTTGTGGTGTAACCTGAAGCCTTACCTCCATTTCTAAGAACTAATGTGTGAAATGGTATTATTGGAGAGCAGCGTGTTGCAAAAGAGCCAGGAAGGCAAACATTGCAAATTCCTGTGCCTATGAAGATCCTATTCAGTCATCAGCTAGGGAAAACCCTATGGAAAGTGAGGGTGTGATAGTTTAGCCTACCACCAGCTCCAGCACTGCTGCTCTTGAAGAATGCTTATAGGCTTCCCACTTGGGCTTTCTGCACAGCTCTGAGGAAGGTTGGAGAACTGGAGAAGCTCTCCGCAGCGTAAGAAGCAGAGCTCGTGCCTGAACAGCCAGTGCACATGGTCAGGTGAGTTGAACAAATAAATGATTAGGTAAAGAAGAGCGATGGTTAAAAAAAAAGGTCTTTTTGGAAAAGAACCTGGACAATGAGTGTAATTTGCCAGGTTTCACCTTTAATGTTTTGGGAGGTCACATCTGCCCTCCTAGTTCCCTGACCCAGTACAAAACAAAATGACATTTTGTCTGATCCGTCATTAGGAATCCTTACAATCTAATTTATTTTCACCTATGTGAATACCGGTGCTAGATCTGAAATAATGTCTCTGACCATCTCTGTCTCATCCCTTAAAACCTAACTAGTCTAGAGTATAGGGAAGTGTCTGTGAATGTTGTTGCCACTACCTACCTGGCAGAGGGCAGCAAGTGGAGCAGAAATCTCTGAGTTCTATTTCTATCTACTTAAGTGCTTCTTAATACATAGTATACATTTGCAAAGCAGAAACAGAATTAACACAGGAACTGTGGGTTATCATGTTAGAAACAATGTTATGGTAAACTATTAGTTTAACTCAGTTAAGGTCAGTTTCAAGTTAAAGAACAAACAGGCGAGCTGCTTGGTTCTCTGCCCTCCCCCCCAACTTTCCTCCTTCCAAGCTATGTCAGAGAGAGGATTCCCATCTCCAGACTTTTCTCCTTATAAGGCCTGGCTTCGGCCATTAAAAAGTCTGCCTAGAGATTGGACGACTTCAAGCACTAAATTTTGTCTCCTGCTCTCTGCTCACTGGCAGCAACTGTGCCAAGGTCCAGAAGGAGAATCTGGTGGGCGTGTCTTAATAGGAGACAGTGTTCCTTCTCTAATTGCCATAAAAACTTTGAAGCCATTGTCTGGTGGATCTAAGAAGACTGATCCTGAAGGTGTGAGGTCGTAGCTACAAGTCAGGAGCTCAGAATTGTAGTTCTTAGATTGACAGTGACTCACAGAAGGGCCGCAGGCACACCTACTCATCGTCTCAGAGTGGTACACTTTATTCATCTGCAAAACCTAGAAAAAATTAATACGGATCCTGACCGGGCTATTTTATGGTTTGGGAATTAATAGTCATGACTGTTCAGGTGACAGTAGGCAACTCTAAGAGCTGAGGTTTGATCTGCTTGAAGCCTCCATGAAGTGTTAGTTGGCTCTTTTGTTCTTCTTTCCAAATCTGTGTTTCCCTCTTTGGAGGTCTTTAAATCCATAGTAAGGAAATTCAAATTCCCTTGAAGTTTTGGTCGAATCTTGGCAAAGACAGATGATTCCCTTTAAGCCTGTGTCATATGGTGGTTTTGCAAAAGAAATCTTCCTACCTACCGCAAAGATGCCCCCACCCTCTACCCCCTTCACCCTCTGTCACTACCATCCTATAGGAACAGATGCCATGCACCATGAGAACAGGCTTCTGTGGTAGGACCACATTGTCTCTGAAGCCATCTGGGTAAAACCCTCCTTGTAGTCTCTGGTCTTAGAAGAGCTATGGAGTGAACCAAAAAGCATCATAAAGACATTGTCCTTTGTTGATGTTCTTCCATGTCTGATGAAACAGCCCTTTTGGGGATAAAAAACGTCAAGATGAAAAATGACATGTCAATAAATAGAAATTGAATGAATGTGTTAGCATTAATTCGTTACATTCGACATATGCTCCTCTGAAGAAGTAGAGTTTATATTCAGGCCCAGCTGCAGGCTTCCAGTATGGTAAAATGGGAAGGGACCCAAGAGAGATTGATTCAGCAGCCCCACATGGCTTCCATCCCACTCACTGTTGCCTTCCTGTGCATACTTCTTTCATTCAAAGGGTGTGCCATGGCTAAGTGTTTCAGGCCTCGGTGTATATTGGCCTCTGCTCCCTCTCTTCCATATTTGAGCTCTCTTGGGCACTGAAGTACATTTCTGTCTCATCTACTTAACTTTGCTGTTAAGTCCCTGCCACCATGCCTGTCTCTTTAGCTTGCTACATTTTACACTTGTTTGCCAGTGGCTGTGAAAAGAAATGACAGCAGAATTTCTCAGGGACTTGGCTCTCATCCAGCATGGAAAACATACTGAGTTGATGCCTCCCAGAGCCTGTCTTTAACTCAGGTGTCCCCATTTCATTGGGCTCCACAGATTTCCTACATCTGTGGTGTATGACATTGTAAAGACTTTGACTTGAAGACCTGCTCTCCCCCCCTTATGCATCCCCATTCCACGTTTAAGCCAAGGAGCCTATCCATCAGGTCTCAGACTGAGAAAGTGCAGATTATTTCAGTCCTGCTTTTAGCAGTGCCCTGTGGAATAAGGCACCTCCTGCTCAATGTTCTTTCTATTGCTCTTAAGGTGTGAACAGACAACCAAGATTTATGAGCTGACAGTCATGCTGTGTGAACACTAGCATGGATGAGTGGGCCTTTGTTTCTAGCTTGGTATGAGAAGGAAGTAATGAAACAAAAGAATCCTATTTTAAAAAAGAGTCATGCACAGGGTATTTTATTTCTCCTGCAAATAGCTTCTGCTCTTCTACTCTAATGTTCCAGGTTACTATCAAGCTAGTTGCTACTGATTCTTTTCTAGAGAGTAAACTTTGCTAAGCATGAGGCCCCTCAACCCTTTAGAGGGAGTGTTGTGATTATATCCATTGAATGAAGAGGGAATGGAGCCTTCAAGGGGTTAGGCAAGCGTATACAACCAGGATCTGAATACATGCTATCCTGCTAAAATATCAGTTCTTATGATTGATGTGATACTACACACATCGGACAAAAGACTTCTGGCTAAACACTGTTACAAATATATATGACCCAAATCCTGATCTCCAAATGATAAGGATACTAAAACAAGCAAGGCCCCAGTTCACTGCTGTCTAGCAGAGATGGAATATTGTGCATACCAAGTTTCTCTGTGTTTCAGAATCCTGATTTTTACATAAGAGGACTTTCTATTTCTCCTGGCTATTGGAGGTGGGGGTTAGGTATTCTAAAACATATGCAAGACAGCTGGGATAGCACTTGATGACCTTAGAACTGTCAACTGTTTATTAATGTTTTCTTTTTAAAATACTCACCACTTATTAGTAGCAATAGTTATTGTGGAATTTCTATATGGTAGGCCCACTGCTAATCTCACAGCCATCTATGTGGAATATAATATACTAGCCACGTTCTCTTTTATACTTTCACTAGAGTGAAAATAGCTCACACAAATGACCTGCCAGTTAGGACATGAAATTTCTGTAAAGTGATTCTTTTATGTGAGACATAATAAAATACCAAGTTAGGCAAAAACTCTAACTCCACTGAGAAGAAATTGAGGGTTAGGGATTCTATGACTCAGGTCTTTTACTGAGGAAGGAGGCAATCAGATCTCCCCTACTTCTTCAGGACTTTGCAGATAGTCGTGAAAGCTTGTCAGTGGGTTAACCTGTCTTCTGTGGTACCAGGGATAAAGGCAATTATATATATTTGCTTCTCTGGTGGCCATAAAATAGTCATGAAAGCTTGTCAGCACGTTAGTTAACATTTTCTCTGTAGTTATGAAAAAGAACAAAATAAGACAAAAGGTCTCTCAGGATCTGCTGTCCCCGGGCTGGAGAGCCAAAGCCCCTTAACTTTGTATTGAGAATCAAGTCCAATGACTGAAGGTAGAAACCTATTTCCCCTGGGACTTTTGTCTGGAGAATATGTGTATGAACACAAAGAATATACGTATGAAGAAATGGAAACCTGCACATGTGTTACAGTCAGTACTGAAAGATGCAAAAGTGAGAAGAATACTCTCCATTTTTATAGAAATACAAATTGATTCTGTTCTGAGTTTCTTCAGAGATCTCTCTAATCCACTTCCTTAACCCATAACAATGCTAATTCTGCAAACATTCAACTAAGTGAAAACTGAGAATTTTTATGTAGCTGATTGAGATTGGGAAAACACACAACAGAAGATACGAATGTGATTTGGCAGCTTTTCCTAGAAGATGAGAGTCTGAGTCTGCTAATGTATTATGCCCTGGACTGTGACCATGACTGTGAAGATGATGATGACAGTGTGATTACTCTCCGTTCTTCTTATATCCTATTTGTGACATGTCTCTCTAATCTTTAATCCTGTAAAGACAATTCATAGAGCCAGGGCTTCCTGAGTAAGAAGCAGAAATAACTACACCAAAAGTGTCCAGCCTCTTCTTTCTGAAGTCCTATGTACTCTGAAATGGTCTTCCTTTTAAGACTGCAAAAATAATTCAGTTGCCTCCCACCACTTTCCATGGAAGGGGACCATTCTCCACCTCCCACGGCTTTCTTTGTTTGGAACTGTTCATTCTTGGCAGTAATATTCTTAAACCGGGGAAGAATGAGGGAATTTCACTGTCTTGGTAAAATTACCTCATTTAGGAATAATTGGTATTCACAGAAGAGATGCACATTTTCATCCACCTAGTAATGAACAAATTAACAAGACACCTACTGAGTTGTGTTAACACAATTGCCAAATGTAAAAGGAACTAATTACTAACCATTTCATCCAGACAAACTCAAAACTGCATTCCTAATGGGCTTTGTGGCTGACTTGATGGAGACTATGGAGAAAAGAAATGAACAGGTGCTTGGTGATCAAAGTCTGTCCTTGGTGATCATTCTGGAAAAGGTACCCACTCTTCAAGACTACAGAGACTGCATATAGCATGTCTTCCATGTGGTGAAGAAGTCTATGATATTTGCTCTTTCTTTACAGAGATAATTGTGGATCATCCATAAAATAGCATTTGAAGCATGTACATATGGAGTTTAGAAATAGTCATCTTTTATGTAAAGATGTAGGGAGCAAACTTATTTAGGTAACTATTGGGTCAGCTAGGCACATTCAAAAAGTCATGATACCCAAAAGAATTTCATCCAGGGGATAACTTCTGATAAAGATAAAGTAGGATTCTCATATACAAGCTGCACTTTGGTATTTATTCAAATTAACCAGGATGGTTATTATTTTTCCAGATTCTTATTTGGCTCCCTTCAGAGGTAAGATGTAATTGCCCATGATAGATATATTTTCCTTTGAACTGACAATAAACTTGTGGGAAATTTTGATTTAATTTTAGGATTACTTAGGTTAGATCAAGAATTCTAGTGATTTAAAAAAGAATGTGTGACGTAGGATAACAAACAAGGCCCACTGATCCATGCATCCTTCCATCTAGCCATTATTACTGGCTTTCTACTAGGCACTAATATGATTCTAAAATAAATGAAGAGACAAGCTCTCTACTCTTAAAAACATAAATTCTGGAAAATATGACAGGCAAAGGAATCACAAAGAAGAAAGGGATGAAAAAAGATGATGTGAGAGACTAATAACTGGGCTGAAATCCAAGGAATAGACAGAGAATAAAAGAGGCATGGGATGGAGAAAGGGTAGTCAGGGAAGCTCTGGGAAACTCTGCCACTCTAATCAATTTGCACAGGTATGGCAGTCTGTCAGTACTTCTAGAACCTTGATGTGGTCCTTGTACAGGTCTATCTATGTGTTTTGCTCAATGAAATAAATTGGGTACAATTCAGTATAAAAGGCAAAACTTTCATTGCATAAATACAAATACATTTTAGGGACCTGGAAGGAATTGAAACTTGTATAAAGCCTTAGATATATTGTATAGTCTAGTAATGTCGAAAGGTACACCCATACATCTTGCCCACATGACTGCCTAAAACGTAAGCTGATTAAGGATAACAGCAATAAATGTGCTAGCAAGGACAACCAGAAAATGCTGAGAAGCTGAGAAATTGTCTTCCTCTGGAAAGAGCCTGCTAATTGGTTACCCTATATCACAGACCGAGCATTCAAATGATATTACATAGACTATCTATCTATCTATCTATCTATCTATCTATCTATCTATCTATCTATCTATCTATCTATCAATCATCTATCATCTATCTATCCATCCATATCTATCTATCTATCTATCTATCTATCTATCTATCTATCTATCATCTATCTATCATTTACCATGATAGGAATTAGTAAAAAAAGAGACCATGAACTTATAACAGAGCATGGAGGATGGTTTAGAGAAAAGAAAAAGGAGGTAGAGATTAGGCAATTATGATATATCTAAAAAATGAAAAGACATAATTATCAAAAGAGTGGTGGTATTGACCATCCTGGGCCACAGGATGAAACCTTGTCTGAGAAAACCAACTAACCAATAGTAGTATTTGTTTCCTCGGTAATTTGGTATGTGAATGAATTATTCAGTGATTAAAGTAAAAGAATCCATGCTCTTGGAAATTATTTTAAACATTAGAGAGTGAGGTCAAGGTGTGACCGCATAAAATCGGAAAACACAATAATAACATACTCACAAAGCTCATCATTTTTCAAATTTTGGTATAAAAAGGCATTGAAAACTTTCTCAGGATTGGTTTGATATGAAGGATGTGTTTTTGCAGTAGGCGGAGCTTTGATCTCTCCTTCTAAGATCAGGTGGGATTCCTTCTGTAGCTGGGGCCATCTGAAGTCAGGCAATCAGCAGAACATTTTCCTTGGTGTAAAGTAGAGAGATTAAAGCAAGAGAAATGGAATTAAACTTAGAGAACCACTTAATAAGTTGGTGAGTACGATGAGGTGGGAGAAAGAGCAATTGACCAGGGTTGAAATATCTGGTGGGTGGCTTTGAACAACCTATTTTTTTCCCGAAAGTGCAGCTCTGAAAATACAGAGAGTATTTCATGGCAATGTTGAGTTTAGAAGAAAGGACTAAGTTTTTTAAGATACCCTATCTCTTTATACCCACCCACCAGAGGTTCATGATGAACACAGGTACTTAAGAGACTAGGAAAGACCCAAAAGGAAGAATTCATATATCTTTGGTTTTCCAAAAATACAATTTTTGGTTGACGAAAACTATGATTTGAAATGTTTATTAAATGATAAGTCTTAATAAGATTTTTAATGTGCATAGATGCCCTTATAACACTTTTAAAAAGTGGTGAATTTCCAGCTGTGTTGGTCCATGACTTTAATACCAGTACTGGAGAGGCAGAGGCAAGGGAATCTCTGAGTTCAAGGCCAGCCTGGTCTACAGAGCTCTACTAAAGATACTTGCTTCACTTGACTTAGAAGCACAATTTCCAAACTTTCCCTTATGATCACGGTTGACGTAAATTTTGGGGGGGCAGAATATAGGGTTAGGATGTTAAGAAGAAAAATGATTTTATTATTCTGGTTGGAAAATTTCTGTACACAGAACATGTGTGTAGTCTCTAATCCCTTCTCCTTTACGAGTGTTTCTTCCCATTTTACTAAGTTTGTGGGCCTCTTTCTTAGAGAATTATTGTAAGTTCAATTCACCGGTTGTTGTTGTTGTTGTTGTTTTTTTTTTTTTTTTTTTTTTTTATTCGATATAATTTATTTACATTTCAAATGATTTCCCCTTTTCTAGCCCCCCCACTCCCCGAAAGTCCCGCAAGCCCCCTTCTCTTCCCCTGTCCTCCCACCCACCCCTTCCCACTTCCCCGTTCTGGTTTTGCTGAATACTGTTTCACTGAGTCTTTCCAGAACCAAGGGCCACTCCTCCTTTCTTCTTGTACCTCATTTGATGTGTGGATTATGTTTTGGGTATTCCAGTTTTCTAGGTTAATATCCACTTATTAGTGAGTGCATACCATGATTCACCTTTTGAGTCTGGGTTACCTCACTTAGTATGATATTCTCTAGCTCCATCCATTTGCCTAAGAATTTCATGAATTCATTGTTTCTAATGGCTGAATAGTACTCCATTGTGTAGATATACCACATTTTTTGCATCCACTTTTCTGTTGAGGGATACCTGGGTTCTTTCCAGCATCTGGCAATTACAAATAGGGCTGCTATGAACATAGTAGAACATGTATCCTTATTACATGGTGGGGAGTCTTCTGGGTATATGCCCAGGAGTGGTATAGCAGGATCTTCTGGAAGTAAGGTGCCCAGTTTTCGGAGGAACCGCCAGTGTTTTGTTTTTTGAGACAGGGTTTCTCTGTGTAGCTCTGGCTGTCTTGGAACGTGCTCTGTACGCTGGGCTGACCCTCAACTCAGAGACTCACTGGCCTTTCCCTCTCCAGTGCTGGGATTAAAGCTGTGCGCCATTACAGCCAAGCAATGCTGTACAGCTGCTACTTTTAAAAAGCGTTATAAGGGAATCTATCCTCATTAAGACTCTTATCAAGACATAGTTTCCTAGATGCTTCAAAGCCTAGCCTTCTCCAGCCAAAAATTAAATATTTTGAAAACCAAAGATCTTTGAATTCTTGCCTTTCAGGTGGATTTTTTTTGGTACTTTCCCTGAGATAGTGTTGTGCTGCTGCTGATTCACCCCTTAAAAATATATTCAGAGATTTAGGTCTGAGGAATATATGCACCGGACGTCATATGCTGATGAAGTTTTCTGTTTTCTATGGTGCCTTATGCCACTGAGGCCGCTAAAACAAAATGCCACCAGCTACACAGCAGATGCAAAAACAAATGTATTTCTCATGGTTTCAGGGCTGGAACATCTTTGAATAAGGGACTGATATGTTATTTTCTGAAGTCGCCAGCTTCTGCCTTATAAACAGCATCTTTTTGCTGATGCTTTTAAGGGCGAAGAAAATTGTTTCCTGTCATAAGGTTGCTGCCCTCTGATCTAATTATCACTGAAAAATGCAACAACCTCATACTCCGGTAGAGGTGGTAAGATTTCAACATGTGAATTTGGGGAGAACATAAACATGGAGTCCCTTCCTCTGAAGTCTGTTGGTTTTACCATCTGCCCTTGAGTCCCCTTCTCTTTCTTCTTCACTTTTTTTTCCTGGCCGATCGTCATTATACTTTTAGTTTTTAAAGTAGCTTTTGAAAGTATAGCAGAATATAATTAATAGTGTCAGCTGTGGCTTCTTTCTCATGGCATGGGTCTCAACCTGGGCCAGTCATTGGTTAGCCTTTCTCTCAGTTTCTGCGCCATCCTTAGCCCAGCATATCTTGTATGCAGGACAAAATGTTGGTGGAAGGTTTGGTGGCTGGTTGGTATCCCAGTGCCTCCATTGAAAGGCTTTTCTCATTACTAGAGATGGTTGTTTCAGGTTTCATATCCTCTATTGCTAGGAGTCCTAGCTAGGGCCAACCTTAGAGATTCCTGTGAATTTCCATTGTCCTAGCTTTCAGCTTGTCCTAGAGATGCTCCCCCTCTATGATTCCAGTTCTTTCTCCAAGTACTCTCTCCTTCTATCTCTCCCCTTCTAGCTCCTCCATCCATTTCTTCTCCGCAGCCCCTCCTCCGTCCAATTCCTTCTCTCCATCTACACCCCCCCATTGTCTATTCTATTTCCTTTACTCAGTGAGGTTCATATGTTTCCTCCAACCCCCTGCTTGGGCCCTCCTTATTACTTAGCTTCTTTGGGTCCTGTCATCTGAGAGGTGTCCTCCAGCAACTGGTGGAAACTGATGCATAGACATATAGCCAAACTTTAGGTGGAGTTTGGAAGAGGGAGAGGAAGGAGTGAAGGAGCCACAGATCCCACAAGGACACCACAAGAAAAACTATAGACTCAATTAACCTAGGCCCATAAGGGGCCCACAGACACTAAAACACCAAACCCAAACCATGTATGGGACAGGCCTAGACACAGATTAAACAATTATGCAACTCAGTCTCCTTGTGGAACTCCTAACAGGAAGCACAGGGTCTGTCACTGTTGCCTGCCTTTGGATCCCTTTCGCCTAAGTGGACTGCCTTGTCTAGACATAATACAAGAAGATGCACCTAGTCCTACTGCAACTTGATATGCCAAGGCAGATTGGTAGCCACAGGAAGCATGCCTTTTTCTCAGGAGAAAGGGAAGAATGAATGATGGGTAGATGGGAGGGGAGAGAGAGAGAGTGTAAGGAAGGAAGGAAGAGGAAGCTTCGATCAATCGATCAGGATGTAAAGCAAGTAAATAATTAAAACTGGCTTCTGGCATAGAGTTGATAGGTGGTTAATGAAGAGGGGTGGAATAAAAGACCAAGTCTGGAGAGGCACAGTAGACAGGAGGGAGGAAAGAAAGCTGAAAGATGAGGTCTCATATTCCTTACTACTATAATCTTTTGAGCTGTTGCCTCCACTTTTCCGAAGCAGCATCTCCACAGGTTATGGCATGCTAAACCCTTCAAGGCTTCTCCTTGCTTCTCATCCAATATTCTCACAGAATGTGCTTTTGAAGGTGGTGTTGGGCGCTTGCTCCCAGAAATACTTTGGGATTAGCTAAAGATGAATCAATGCTATGCTAATACTTTCGGAGAATTTCTGCTCCAGAAACATATACGTTGGAATTTTTATTCTATGATTTGGCTTGAAGCACAGTGTGTCGTTTTCACAGGGGGACATTTGCTCCGGGAGTGAGTTTGACATTGATAAGATCTAATTTCACACCCAATGTAACAGGTTGAAGAGCACCAGTCCTTTGACGACCTTAAGTTTTGTCTGTTGTTTGGTGTCTTTTTGGTGCCAGACTCTCTTTCCTAGTTTTCTCTGGCAGGCAAGCAAACTTTAAAAAAAATTTAGGCAGAAGATATGATTTTTCTGTAGCATATGATGAAAAAAATGGAAATAAAAATCATGAGAGTACAGCATCTTTATCCAAATGCAAGGGCTACGGAAGGCTGGCAAGAAGATAACTGTGTATCTGAGTGAAGAAGGTTATGACTACATTTAGGTAAACAAAATCTGCTGAGATCATGTTCGCTGCTCGGATGCTATGCTTAATGATAAATAACATAGAGGGATTCGATAAAGAAAAAAGTTGAAGAGGAGGCATTTATACCAGTCCCATCAGGGAACAAAATTCCCACAGAAGGAGATACAAAGACAAAGTGTGGAGCAGAGTCTGAGGGAAGGACCATCCAGAGACTGCCCCACCCAGGGATCCATCCCATATACAGTTACAAAACCCAGACACTATTGTGGATGCCCACAAGTGCTTGCTGATCAGAGACGGATATAGCTGTCACCTGGGAGGCTTTGGTAGTGCATGAGAAATACAGAGGGGGACACTCTCAGCCAATCATTGAACTGAGCACAGGGTCCTCAATGGATGAGCTAGAGAAAGAATCCAAGGAGCTGAAGGGGTTTGCAGCCCCATAAGAGGAACAACAATATGAGCCACCCAGTACTCCCAGAGCTCCCAGGGACAAAACCATCAACCAGAGAGCGCACCTGGAGTTACCCATGGCTCCAGACACATAGGCAGCAGAAGATGGCCTTGTTAGACACCGAAGGAATGAGAGGCCCTTGGTCCTGGAAAGGCTCGATGCTGCAGTGTCAGGGAATGCTGGGACAGGGAAGTAGGAGAGGGTTGATTGGGAGCAGGGGGAGGAGAGTGAGTTATGGACGGTGGGAGGAGGGGAGACCAAGAAATGGGACAACATTTGAAATGTAAATGAAGAATATATCTAATAAAAAAAGTAAAAACAAATGGAGTAAAGCTCAACATCTAGTTGAATTGTGGTTTGTGGGATAGTAGCATGAAAAAGCTGAACCATGCATCCTCCCTACTTTCACAATGTTTCCAGCTTGGGAATAGATAACTACATTCTTTGGTTTAAAAAATCGATATTATCAAATTTTATTTGTTCCAACCTAATTTAAAACTTTCTGAATTTATTTATCCACTGAATATTTCAAAGTGGGGATTCTTGAAATGGCACACGAATATGGTTTAGATAGTCATGAAATAGATACCGTTTAATCTAATCAGTTCGGTAAGCCCTTGGGATATTCACAGATCCCAAAGGTAAGGCCCAAGCACTGGTAAACAGTGACAGTTGACCTGTCTTAATCGTTGGATATGATGATACGATGAGGAGACAGACTTGGAAAATTGACTGGGAAAGGCAGTGAATGTACAAGGTGAGAGGGCAAAAGAGACCGACTCCCTTCCCAGCCAATTCCCTGTGTCAGCCACTGCTGATTTTGGGATCTTTCATGGACAACTTTCACAATAACTACTTTCCCTTCCATACATTTAATGAGTCATTAAATTTTATTGATTTCTCTCCTTAAAACCCATGTGACCAAAGTGCCTTATACTCGCTGAATCTACTTGAGGGAGAATGATATCACTTCATAGTTGAGATTTTTTGTTCTGTCTCCCTTGTTTCTAGATTGCTCTATCTCCACTAGACCTTTGTAGGGCTATCATAAATAATGAATCTCTGTTTCCTTTAGGGTAGATTCCCTCCTCTTTAGCATGGCTTGTGTATTCCCATGATTCACCTGCCACCTTTCCTTCACACTGCTCTTTAAAACCATTATTTTTTTTTTTACTTTTTTTTATTTGATATATTTTTATTTACATTTCAAATGATGTCCTCTTTTCTGGTCCCCCACTCCCCGAAAGTCACATAAGCCCCCTTCCTTCCCCTGTTCTCCCATCCACCCCTTTCCACTTCCCTGTTCTGATTTTGCCCTATACTGCTTCACTGAGTCTTTCCAGAACAAGGGGCCACTCCTCCTTTCTTCTTGTACCTCATTTGATGTGTGGATTATGTTTTGGATATTCCAATTTTCTAGGCTAATATCGACCTATTAGTGAGTGCATACCATGATTGATCTTTTGAGATTGGGTTACCTCACTTAGTATGATGTTCTCAAGCTCCAACCAATTGTCTAAGAATTTCATGAATTCATTGTTTCTAATGGCTGAATAGTACTCCATTGTGTATATATACCACGTTTTTTGCATCCATTCTTCCGTTGAGGGATACCTGGGTTCTTTCCAGGTTCTGGCTATTATAAATAGGGCTGCTATGAACATAGTGGAACACGTATCCTTATTACATGTTGGGGAATCTTTTGGATATATGCCCAGGAGTAGTATAGCAGGATCCTCCGGAAGTGATGTGCCCAGTTTTCTGAGGAACTGCCAGACTGATTTCCAGAGTGGTTGTACCAATTTGCAACCACTCCAGCAGTGGAGGAGTGTTCCTCTTTCTCCACATCCTTGCCAACACCTGCTGTCTCCTGAATTTTTAATCTTCTGGTGTGTAATTTTTAATTCTGACTGGTGTAAGTTGAAATCTCAGGGTTGTTTTGATTTGCATTTCCCTAATGACTAATGAAGTTGAGCATTTTTTAAGATGCTTCTCAGCCATCTGAAGTTCTTCAGGTGAAAATTCTTTGATTAGCTCTGTACCCCAATTTTTAATAGGGTTATTTGGTTTTCTGGGGTCTAATTTCTTGAGTTCTTTGTATATATTGGATATTAGCCCTCTCTCTAATGTAGGGTTGGTGAAGATCTTTTCCCAATTTGTTGATTGTCGATTTGTCCTTTTGATGGTGTCGTTTGCCTTACAGAAACTTTGTAATTTTATGTGGTCTCATTTGTCAATTCTTGATCTTAGAGCATAAGCTATTGGTGTTCTCTTCAGGAACTTTCCCCCTGTACTGATGTCCTCAAGGGTCTTCCCCAGTTTCTTTTCTATTAGCTTCAGAGTGTCTGGCTTTATGTGGAGGTCCTTGATCCATTTGGAATTGAACTTAGTACAAGGAGAAAAGGATGGATCAATTCGCCTTCTTCTGCATGCTGATCTCCAGTTGAACCAGCACCATTTTTTGAAAAGACTATCTTTTTTCCATTGGATGTTTTCAGCTCCTTTGTCGAGGATCAAGTGGCCATAGGTGTGTGGGTTCATTTCTGGATCTTCAATCCTGTTCCATTGATCCGCCTGCCTGTCACTGTACCACTGCCATGCGGTTTTTAACACTATTGCTCTGTAGTGTTATTTTTTTACATGGAAATGACATGATGAAAGAGAAATAAAGATTCTGTGAGTCTTTGTAAGAAAGACAATAAAATGACCAGTTTTCTATGACCTTAGCTGATATGAACATGAACATTAGATTTGTTTCCAAATGTGAGTATGACTTTGGGCAATTTATTTTGTCCCCATCTCATAAATTTCTGAAGAGGATAAAATGTAATACTGTGATCAAAATATCTAGCCAATATACTAGATCACAGTGTATGTATACCTAATGAACAGTTACTTCTCCTTCCCCAACAAATTCATTTGCTTTCCAATCCAGTTTGAGAATTTATATTAAAAGTCTAAGTCACAGTAAAAGAGGAAAAATGTCAATTGGCGGGCTTTGAAGGAGATTGAAACTTTGTTAAATAAGATAGTTATTTCTCTTAAGTTTAGGAAGTAGAAATTTGTTGTGTCTTATGTGAAGAAATATTTCAGATTTTCTCTAGACAAAAATGCTCTGATTTATATAAAAAAGAATAGATTAAAGCCAAGATAGATATTGGTGCAATATATACTCAATGTTTACGTAGGTTAACTTCGGAGATATTAAATGAAGGGTTTTTTTTGGACTACTTTTCTTAGGCCATGTATTTTAATTCAAACAAGGTCACTGCAAAATGGTGACTACAAAATAACAAATTCTGGCCTTCTTCAATTTTGAATTATTTAAACTTCAAAATTGAAGCAAATCAATTAAGGACTTCAGTTAGGAATTAAGTTAATACTTTTGGGGAAAATTTCTCATCAAGGTTCGAAAAAAACCCAGAAAATTAGGGAAACACATGTACCTAAGGGTGAAAATAATCTGCTGTCTCTTACAAAACTACTTTTAATATATCATAAAGTTTGCCAGAGCATTCAAGCTCTCAGGGAAGAATGGAAAATAAGTGAGTAGGTGTTTTAGCTTTATTTTTTTCAAGTAAGTTTGACATTGATACTTGGTAAAATTGAGATGATATTTATGACTCAGGTTCAGACAGGGTTCAGTGATTTCAGAGTTTGTGACAGAAATGACTTTCTAGAAGTCAATCTAACACTTGTGATTATTCTATTGGCTATTTTTCAGGTCTTTATTGGCTTATGGTAAAATATAGGAATAATTCTGACAGTTCTGGCAAGCCATGTCCTAAGTGCTATTTAGGTGTTTGAGTCTCATGACAGTTTATCTCCAGTTTATCAAAGTAGAGAAATGCATAGGTAGAGGCATCTGTTCACAGTTAATTCATCACGGATACAGGACTTGGTGCTTGCCACTACATTAGGCAGGAATACACTTACTTATTTAGCAACTGTTTATTTTGCACTTTTTCTGATATCTGGTATCATCCTCAATAATGGGAACAGTCTGGTATGAACAACTGAGATATATATTCTGCTGTCATGTGTCTGGAATCTAGCTCTAGATATCAGAGCGAGTGCCCTCAAGGTCTAATGTAGTAGCCATATGCATACTGCTTAGAATGCAACCTCACATACCACACGCACTGGTATGATTTCTGTTTATGTCATTAAGTCCTATCAAATGATGGAAAACCACTGTTGATCTCAGGACTTAAAAATTCTCCCATGTAGCTCAAGAATTTTAAACCAGAACACTCACATGAGAGCCAAGACTATGATATAACTATTAGGGTTTTTTTTTTTTTTTTTTTTTTTTTTTTTTTTGGCTCTTAGAAAACAGTGCTAGAAGATAATTTCAGAAGCATTGTGTATTGTCAAGGCCAACTTTGAGATTGTGGTAGGTTTGAATTCTAGTGCTGCCTTTGGACAAGCTGCTTAAACTTTCAGTGAAAGAAAATAATAGGCACCATCTCAGAATTGTGTTAAAAGTAAAATAAGATGTTAGATTTACAGGACAAACATGCTATCATGTGAGTGAGGACAGCAGTGGTCTCTTTCTGGGGTGATTATCATGATGCCACCAATCAAGGCTTATATAATGGGATAGTGTATACAGAGTTAGCATACACATTATTTTTTTCCCTCCTCTTCCCCTCTAAGGGCCAGTTGCCTGATACTGAGCTCTTCTCTACTCTCCAACTTTGTTTTAGTTAAAAAATTAAAGAACATTTATTATATTTTCCTTTTTATGTATATGTATATGCCCCATTGAGTACAGGCAGAGTCTAGAAGAAGGCATTGGATACCCTGGAGCTGGAGTTACAGATGGTGGAGAGCTGCTAGACACAGGTGCTGGGAACTAAAAGAACAGCAAGTGTTCTTAACCACGGACACTTCTTTCCATTCCCCTAAAGTCTATCTTAAGATTCAGTAGGTAGCCCATTGGATAAAGTGTTTATCATTTACCGGACTTCACAGTTTGTATCACATGAATCCCACATTAGTTATACATGGGCATGGTAGATAACCTGAAACTCTAGGATTTAAGAGCAGAGACAGAGCTCCTTTGGAGATGGGATTAGTTTTAGAGATAGAGGTTCCTAAGAACAAAATGGCTAGGTATCTTGACTAGTTCTCTTAGCAAACTCTAGGTTTGACGTAGAGATTCTAGTTTGAAAAATAAGGCAGTGAGCAATTGAGGACTGCTAGTGTCAACCTTAGCCTCCACAGGCATGCACTTGATCTCACACACATGATAACATGCATTCACAGAAAGATTGAAAGGGATAAAAGATCAAGGAATTTGCTGTGAGACTGTGTCTCACAGGATTATTAGAAGCCACACCCACAGAGTCTCATCAATTTGCAAAACATACACATGTTAAAATATTTTATTAGTAGTGTACAAATAATTATGTATTTATGATGTGCGGTGTGATATTTCTCCATCAGTACTTATTGTGTAATGACTGAATCAGACCATTATGCCTGTTGTCTTTGCACAAAGGCACAAAGAAGCAGGGTAACCCACAGTTGTATTCACCTATGATGTCTATGAACTACATCAATGACTAGTATGACACGATAACCATAAAGGTACAGCACTAGCACATACACTTTGGCAGTAACCAACAGCTTTCTTATTGGACTTAAAGACCTTAACTAGAGGAAAACCATGCCCAATTCCTGGAACTTAGCTATGTATTCAAGGCTGGTGACGATATGGTTATTGGAAGACCCTACAGTCATTGATTTACTAAGCTACCATACTCCCTAACAAAAATCTGTAAATATTTGTTTCTATACCTGCAGATAAGTGTAGTCTTCATGTCTCACCAAGGAAAACTCCTTTTGCAGCAGACAGAGATCATTACAGAAAGCCACAACCAATCAAAATGCAGAGTTATGGAGTCCAGTCACAATGGATACATCTGTTATATAGCCACACACTGAAGGCTCAGGGAAAAAGAAGCAGAAGAAGGTGCAGGAAGATTGTAAGGGCTTAAAGATCACCTAATTTGCTGTGAGATTGTGTCTCCTAGTAATGTCAGAAACCATACCCACAGAGTCTCAGCAACATGACTACTGTCACAGGAACTCAAAAAGGATGGCAATGGTAGACATGCCAAAGGTGACATGGAAAGCCCACAAGGCCTCAACCATGCACAAAGAATAATAGGCAACAGAGTAAAGCTAGGAGGGTGAGATATTATCTTCCCCAGAATAGAGTACATCAACTTGAGTTCAACGTTAAGGATCAGCTATGAAAACATCCCAATAATGTTATGTGGAAATAAAATGTTATACTTTGGTATATACATGTATGTACAAATTAATATATTTATATAATATTTGACATTTTATTGAGAATTATTATTTATTTTTATGATAATAATAATTGGTAAAAAAGCCACATGTTTGAAGATCATGAAGGGGTACATGGGAGGGTTAAGAGAGAAGAAAGGGAAGGGGAAATATTGTAATTATATTCTAATCTCAAAAATAAAATAGACACTTTTTAAAAATGCAGTAAGAATTATTTCTACTCATTGAGTGCATTGTGACCTAATCATGTTTCCTGTACAAATCATGAATTAAATGTTCTTAATGCTATAAATATCCCACAGGATTTAAATATTCCAAGTAGTTGGGAAAAACTTAGAAGCAGCTGAAAACTCTTAGAAATATCACTGTAACCCAAAGCTCTGCTCTTCCAGGCTGATTTTATTCTTCAGTCATTTCTCTGATATAAAGTAGTTTATGTTTTATTTTAAAGGAAAGTGTTTTACTCTTGTTGCACCTCGCTGCTTAGATCCCTATCAGCTCACACGCTAAACTTCATTTAGCTAGTGGTATTTCATTCTTGTCATTATTTTGTTTAGACACCTGCGCTTTTCCCAAAACTGTCCAATATCGGCTCCTTCTTCTGTCCTGATACTTATTTGACTTTTTTCTGTACTTTCATTCCTTTCTTCATTCATTTGCTCTTTCTTTCTTCATCCTCCTCATTAATATTATTGTTATTGTATTATTATTAATAATTATTATTATTAATTATTATTATTACTATATGTGTTGCAGGTCTTTCACTGAGTCCTGGCTTGAGATCAGTCATTGCTCCAAGGATTACTGGTCTCTTTCAGGGGAGAAGATTGTTTATAAAACAAGATCTGTACAATTGTTGTAATCTGTACTTGTGGAATTTTGTCATTCATGGCCTTCTTAATGGATACAGCTAGAGATAAATTTATTAAAGTGTATACATACACTAAAATGCATTTAAAAACATATATACATATTGTAAACAGTTTTCTCTGTGCCATTATTTAAAACAGGGAGGCAAAATTTGGGATGAGAATGAAGCAAGGAAAAACGTAGAGAAAACATTAAATTGTGTTTAAGAAATGAAGGCTATAGGCACTGAGGAGACGCCTCAGTGGCTAGAGTGCTCCCTCCTCTTCTGGATGACCAGGGTTTGAATCTTATGCTGTGTGGCTCAAAACCACTTGTAACTAGAGCTTCATGTTCTCTTATGGCCTACATATTCTATGGTATATATTCACACAAAGACACAATGCACATAAAAATTAAAGCTGATTTTTAATTTTTAATTAAATTTAATTAACTTAAATTTAATTACATTTAAAAACTTTAAGTTTTTTTTTTAACATAAAGTAAAAGCAATAGGTATATTTGGTTCATATACTTGTGACTGAATCTCAGTTGCCAAGGATAAGCCTCAGAACAGAACAGAGAGTAGTTATCATGAAAGTTGAGAATTTACTGTTGGTATTAACAGAGTGACACAAAGAAGGTTTTAGTTATGTTGTATAGTGAACACAGGTCTCTGAGCAAAGCCTAAAGTTGAGTTTGTGCTTCAGACAAAGGTCTAGAATCATCATTAAGTCAGGGTTAGGAGATGAGAATTTTACCTTTAATTTAAATTTTGAAAGTAGTCCATTGGTCTAAACTTTTATACTATTTTATTCCATTGATTTGCATATAACGTTTTACATGTAATATGCATATATATGTATATATGCATACATATCGTCAATTCTGTACAGGGCTTTTATCAGGTCACCCAAGTCTGATACCTGGCAGGTGATAAAGGGTTACAAGATTCATTCTTAGGTTATAGAGATAAGATCATTCTAGAGGAAGCCATATGGACTGACAGGAAAAGGCCCCATAAAAATATTAATAATAACACAACAACTGTGTTTTGTGTATACATGTGTTCTAGAAAGATGCATGCAAATGTAAACAAAACACATTAGTTTATTTTCTCTAAAACATAAACAAACATTGCGTTGTTTGGCAGAATCTGCAAAATGCATATTGCTTTCTTTGTTTTTTTTTTCTGTGCTACAATAGAAGAATGTTTTATATTAATTCCATTGTTAGTAGGAAATTAATCCCCAAATATTCCAATGAGGTTTTCCATAGTATTAAGAATCTGAATTTCATATGAAAAACTGCAACATTGGCGGAACACATCAGCTTTTATAAATTAAAAAAAAAATTAAGGGACAAAAGTTTCCCAAGTTGGATGTAATAGACAGCCTAACATTTGCTGGAAGGTTTAGATACCTTAGCTTGTTGGTAAAGAAAGGATTATAGGAACATGAGTATACTGGAAACTTGTGAAGAGTCATACATTGAAGGGCTTTGCAAGGGTTGATCTCTTGCAGAGCTGTAAGAGTAAGAAAAATGGAGGTTCTCCAGGGATCTGCTGATATCTGTATAGATACATCCTGAAAGACATATTTCTTCCTTCATAGAGTAACTAGAGTTGCAGATAAAAAAAAGCATTGTGTGTGACCTAGTCGTCCTTGAGAGCTCTGAACTCAGAGTCATTATGAAGTGGGTTTGCTGGCTTGACCACTCTGCTGAATGTCCCCAGACTAAGACTGCAGCAGTGTTTGGAGAGTCACGATGCTGAATGACAACAAAAATGAACACAGCATTCTCAGGATAAAGTTCCGGGCCTCCTTGGTCCTTTCAATGACTGGACTGTGACCCTTTCCAGTTAACTTCTGAGGGCTAGAAAAATCCTCTTATAACTCAAGGGGAGAGACTCATGAAAGCATGAGTAATTATGTCTCTATGAGAATGGAGAAGGCCCAGCTACAGTCCTATAGTTCCCAGCTATTACATTAGGGAAGGTGAGGTGAAGTGGCCACCCTCACTGTGGAGTAGCAATACATTTGGCCTGATCTTAAAACCTGACAAGGTTTACTTACTTCCAGGAAAATCTTTGTCTTTTCCCTACGTTCAAGAGTGTGAGTTCTACTCTTGGTCGCTTCCCTATTTCTAGGAAAAGGCTCCTGCCGTGTAGTAAGGAGGCAACAATGCGTCTTGACTAAAGGATGTACTGTTGCAACTGTGATGTGAACGCTCCTCAGGTGTTTGGTGCTGATGTGGACGTCACTTCCCTTTCCTCTGTGGCAAGGTTGGAAACCAAGTATGGAAACTCTCCTGTCTGTATGCTTTTATGGACTCCTCAGATTTTCTACTGCCCTCTCTGGAGAGAGCATTAGGCATGACTGGTATGGTCTCTTGTGCTGCCATACCTTCTGTATATATGGGACCAGAGGCCCTTACATGGTAGCCAAGGTAACATATCCAGGTTAAGTTATTGTTGTTTACAGCCCTGCATGTCACATCCCTAAAATGCTGTGATGAGAAATAAGAGCTTTAATGACATGGGGCCCGAAGTTTATGGACCTTAGAAATAATGCTGACTTGAAAGCTGTGCAACCAAATAAATAATCTGTTTTAACCCGAAAGCTCTACGGAGGAGTTTCTGAGGGTATGGTTACATATATTTCTCAGAAAACAAACATATCTCTGACATCGATGATCTGGAAAATAGGAAGAGTGGTTCAAAACTGAAAACAAGCTGATATCCTGAGAATCAGGATATTTTCTGATTGACCAGTTAGCTGGGATGGCCTTTCTCTGTCTGCCTTTTAACAGAAACAATCATAGGAATGAATGAAGTGTTAAAGAAATTTTCTTTTGGAATTAATAATACTGAATCTGAGATCTATATTAACAAAGCCTTAGTGGGGACACTATTGTCAGCATGTCACTCAAGTATCCAATTGTAGATGCCAGTTTTGTGTTGTTCAAGTATTTCCACACAGTCTTTTGTTCTTGGCCCTGCTCAGAATTTTACTTAGAATTAAAAAAATAATAATAAAATGAGACCTCCTTTTGGAGACTCCTCTGTTTTATCAGACTTAATTCTTCTTTCATCTTTTGTATCAATAACTTGCAAATGTTAATTATTAGTTCTCATAGCAGTTATATAAATTAGTAATAGAACCTTCGATACCTCAGGTTCAAAGCTTGGAAATCAAGTAAAAAGCAGTTTGTTTCCTGGGAGGGAAGCTTCAGTATTATTAATTCCGTAAGAAAATGCTTAGTGGGGGAAATAAAAATAGAAACAAAAATCTAGAAAATTGGGACAAGGAAAGTGGCAGGGCCTGAAGGTGTTCATCAACTGTGTTGGTTTGTATTTGCTTGGCCCAGAGAGTTGGCCTATTAAGAGGTTTGGCCTTGTTGGAGTAGGTGTGTTACTGTGGGCATGGGCTTCAAATACCCTCAAAAATAGCTGCCTGGGAGTGAGGATTCTGCTAGCAGCCTTCAGGTGAAGATGTAGAGCTCTCATCTCCTCCTGCTCCATGCCTGCCCAGATGCTGCCATGTTCTCACCTTGGTGCTAATGGACTGAATCTCTGAACCTGTAAGCCAGCCTCAAGCAAATGTTGTCCTTATAAGAGTTGCCTTGGTTATGGTGTCTGTTCACATCAGTAAAACCCTAACTAAGACATCAAGCAAGCCTGAGTTTGATTTCTGGAACCATGTAAAAGCAGGAAGGGAGAACTGACTTCATAAAGTTGTCCTCTATCTTCTGTATATCCTCTGATCTCCATGCACGTGCCATGTTATTGAGAATTCCACCCCACATTTCAATCACAAAATACTAAATAAAATAATCAAAAGTACGCAGTTAAATCTAGAAGATCAGGGAGTGAGGACATGGCTCTGTGGTTAAGAGTGCCTGCAGTTTTTCCCCAGTTTAATTCCCAGCACCCACATCAGGAGGCATATTACTGCCTGTACCTCAGCTATAGGAAATTCAATTATCTTCTGGTCTCTGTGAGCACCCAAACACCAAACACACATATCATACATGTACACACACACACACACACATAAATAAAAATAAAAGTGATCTTTTAATCTAGAAAGTCATTACAATTATATGGTTAAGTAAAACAAACAGTAGAAGCACTCTGATTAATATCTTTGAACTTGAGGAAGAATGAGTTTGAAACATCTTTAAAGAACAATAGGAGTCCCCTTCTGTTCTTGATGAAGTCATTGCCCAATCTCCATTTTATATTAGCTTTGTTGATCCTGTTCATTTATTTACATGTCTTTGACTTAAAAGCAAGAGCAGTCTCAGAATTCAATATATTCTGTTGTGCGGCCACATCTGATGCCAGAGGGTTGAAACCTGGCCTTAACTTCTTGGAGAAGGAGAAATTGAATGCACTGGGCTGGCTTCCAGGGAGGGCTTTTTCCACTTTCTGAGGCCATGTGGGTCTTGTCCATCTTCTGGATTTTGGGTCCAAGGAAGTAAACATGGTTTGGAATAATTCATATGGAGCATGTTTGCTAAGTGACTGAAATGTACTCCAGACTCAAGAGACTTCTAAGGAACAGAACAGCAAGTCACTGACAGCACTATCCCACAGTGAGGGGCAGATGGGGAGAAAATCTCCACTGTCGTCCCCTCCTCTGAGCTGTGCCTTGGTGTGCTGGGGTCAATTAAGATTGCTGAATGTTGCCTAAAATGTTTAACTTCAAGGCCCAGATGTGGTTGTCTTTAATTCATCAATTTTAATACTGGTGCATGAAAATGCACATATTCACAGAGTATGTGATGTTTCAATATATGTACATCACAAGCTGTTTAAGTGGGGCTAAATGTATCTACTCCAAATTTATCATTTTATAGTTTAAAAAACATTGAAATGGGCGGTGGTGGCTCATGCCTTTAATCCCAGCACCTGGAAGCAGAGGCAAGCGGATTTCTGAGTTCAAGGCGAGCCTGGTCTACAGAGTGAGTTCCAGGATAGCCAGGGCTACACAGAGAAACTCTGTCTCGAAAAACCAAAAAACAAAACAAAACAAAAAACAAAAATCAAAAACAAAAAGCAAAAAACAAACAAAAAACATTGAAAATTCTTTATTCTAGCTTTAAGACATATGTAGTACTAGAATCCCTTTGGCCTAGGTCTATGATCCTATAGGTTTTTGACAATGTAGTGTATCTATGTTTGACACTGGTCACGTGAAATAGTAACATTAGGAAAACAGGCAAATTCTCTCAATAAGTCTGAGGAATGCTTTTATATATTTCTGGTCATTTGTTATCAAGAGTTACTTTACTACATGTCTTTAGGATAAAAATGTCACCCCTCCTACTTAACTGTGAAGTGAACGAAAGCTAGTTATTTCTGGTATCATAAACAGCAATGGAGCATCTGCGCCAATATGGACAGAAATGGAAGCAATGATGTCTAATGCAATAAGCCAGAAGCAGAAAGGCAACTTTCACATGATTTCTTTGTGTTTAACTTTGAAACTTTTGATCACATACAAGGTATGAACATATTGGTGGGTCTCAAAGGTGGAGGTCTGTGGTACATGAGACTGAGGGAGAAGACTAGACAATAGGTACTGTTGCTTTTGTATCAGACTGAGAAGTTCTGATGTAATATTTCACATGGACAGCTATAGATGCCTGCTAAATATCATACAGCTAAAAAATGTTGGAAGACAGGATTTTACTATTTTTCACTACAAAGAAATGATAAAATACTTAAGGAGACTGGTGGGGTTGCAAATTGGTACAACCACTCTGGAAATCAGTCTGGCGGTTCCTCCGAAAACTGGGCACCTCACTTCCAGAAGATCCTGCTATACCACTCCTGGGCATATACCCAGAAGACTCCCCACCATGTAATAAGGATACATGTTCTACTATGTTCATAGCAGCCCTATTTGTAATTGCCAGATGCTGGAAAGAACCCAGGTATCCCTCAACAGAAGAGTGGATGCAAAAAATGTGGTATATCTACACAATGGAGTACTATTCAGCCATTAGAAACAATGAATTCATGAAATTCTTAGGCAAATGGATGGAGCTAGAGAATATCATACTAAGTGAGGTAACCCAGACTCAAAAGGTGAATCATGGTATGCACTCACTAATAAGTGGATATTAACCTAGAAAACTGGAATACCCAAAACATAATCCACACATCAAATGAGATACAAGAAGAAAGGAGGAGTGGCCCCTGGTTCTGGAAAGATTCAGTGAAACAGTATAGGGCAAAACCAGAACGGGGAAGTGGGAGGGGGTGGGTGGGAGGACAGGGGAAGAGAAGGGGGCTTGCGGGACTTTCGGGGAGTGGGGGAGCTAGAAAAGGGGAAATCATTGGAAATGTAAATAAATTATATCAAATAAAAAAAAAGAAAAAAAATACTTAAGGAGATATAATGTGTCTTGAAAATTACATAATGTGCACATGAATGCAAATGCCATAAGGAATACCCATTAACATGGAAAATTGTGTTTTATGTTAGTTTCAAATGTAAGGAAAAGCCATGACGCCATTCAGAATTCCCTCCCACTTTAGAGACTCTGTCCAAGGCCCCTACTCCATGATTGACCCTGACTCTGAATCCTAAACACAGCTTCACTTGGGACCCTAAAGACATTAGTAAGAACATTCTAACTTAGGTTAAATAATTCTTAGGCAATTGTAATCTTGATTCTATAACATTCTGGGAAAAGTTCTTTGAATCAAAATTTTAATTACCTACCAATGTTTCTTTACTTTTGCTGAAAAAAAAAAAAAAAAAAAAAAAACCTCTGATGGTTGCTTTGTTAGTTACAAAGTCTAAACTTTCCTACCAATATTCCCAAAATTACAACTCTAAACACAAGAGATAATGAGTTATGCAGATGATTGTACCATAAAGATTTTTGACTTAAACTCATCAATGTGAGTGAATAAGCTCTTTTATGGAGAATATTTTCTTTACAGGGTAACATGTTAGACTGAAATCACCTGGGCCTTCTAAAATTGTGGTTAAACCATTATTTCAGCAAATATTTTAAAGAGAATATGAGGCTTAACTGCAAGACAGTAGTCTTAAGTACATTCTTTTAATTTTCATTTTCATTTATATTCTACCATGTTTTTGGCAGCCGAATATCTTGTTTTGTTCTCCAACAAAATAGACGGCACAGTATCTTTTCCCTCAGGCATTAGCTTTGCTTTAAACACTTGCTGAAATTGCCTTGGGTTTCAGAGCCTTTTGAAGATCTTGAAGTCAGCTCCAACACATCGGGTAACATACAATATGTACTTAAAGACCTATCAGCTCATCTCTCCTCCTCTGACTTCAGAGGTAAAGGAGGACATAACCTATACCAGAGATACCAGAAGGCATTTCTTCCATGCCTCTGTCAGTAAGGAACCCATGCACACTATACTCAAACCCCACCAAGAGTGATGCAGGTGGAACACACGTATATGTTTTGATGTCATTGTGTTTGTACTTATAAAGTAGAGAACTTCTTCTCACAAGAAATGGGCTGTGTTGGGAGTTGACACGTTAAGAATAGTAGTCCTGATATGTCTTACCGTGAAGAGTAAATTTACTTTACTGCTCAGTTCTCCCATCTGTAACTCAAACACAGCTGTAAGTCCAGTCAAATGAGAGATGAAGAAAACATTCCAAGGGCCAGGAGCATAGAAAGTATTGCTCAGATTTTCTTTAAAATTATAAAGTGGCATAAACATACAATGCTTAATAATGTCTCCCCAGATAGCCCAGCATGCTGCATGCTATTTAATTGAAGTAAAAAGTCAGCTAATATTATATTAATGGGCACACTCATCCCTCATCCCATGTATTCAATTCTCTAGCTTTTTTTAGTAGCTTTTAATCATCTCTTTTGCCTTATATCAAATTTAGCTAAAATTTAATAAACACACATGCTAACAGAATATTTTCATGTTATGGTATATTATGGGATAGCTATCATTTTGCTCCTTCTCCTTTTGAAGTCTGATAAACATTCCACTCTAGTTACCAACTAGAGGCATAGCCTTTTTGCACTCTGTGCTGTCTTTGTAAACATAAAGCAGAAACTCAAGATCAACAACAGAGGTCAACATTTCTGGTTCCCTTTACAATATTTTTTTCTTTTCTTTTTGAGATTATAATTAAAAAATTTATCTCTTCCCTTTCATCTCTCCAAAGACTCCCAAAGATACCTTCCTTGATACCTTAAAATTCATGGCTTCTTTTTTCATTACTTGTTATTATATTAGTGTGTGTGTGTATCTCTGTGTGTATCTGTGTGTCTGTGTGTGTCTGTGTCTGTGTGTGTGTGCATATATGTATAACTTCTTAAATGCAACCTGCTCAGACTTTATAAAGTTACTTTTATGCATATTCTCATGTCTGGCTGCTTTGGATTGGATAACCAACTGGTATGCTCTTCCCTAGGGAAGACATTTTCTCCTGTTTAGCATTCCTTAATTGCCTTTATTTCTTTTTTGTAGGGTTGAGGCCTCTGGGGCTTTGCCCTGTCTGCCCACGTCAGCATGTCTGTTGCTGATATCCTTGCTTTGCTCCAGTTCAGTCAGTCCTGTTTGTATAACTTCATGGATGTAGCATCTGACATTGCTAGGAGATACAGTCTCAGAGCAAACTCTCCGATCTTCTGGCTCGTAACAATCTGTGCAATCTTAAGCATCATCTCCTAGCTTGAGATTCAATAGGATTTTGTAGATTTACTATTTGGTACCAGGCTGCATGACTTTGAAATTTGTTTGTGGCAAGGACAATTTTCCATGATGAGTAATCTCCCTCCTCAGATGCCTTGGCGATTGTTCTGTATTAGTCTGGATATCTAGTTCTCAACCCCCTATGTGTGGACCCATCATGTGGCTTCAAGCATATACTGTTATGGTGTGGAAAGAAACATGAGTTGACTTTAAACACATGATTGTTTTCTGTTTATTGTTGTATTCCGTGATGGCTGCTGACTAGACCATATGCATATTCTGCATTAATCTGTAGTGCCTGTGAAACCATAGGAAGTGACTTCTATACTTCCTTAAAGCTGTCTATCTTAGCAAATAACTCTGCATTTTACCACAGTATCTCCAATAATTAGGAACCAATGCACAGATAGTCACTAACTTCTATATCTGAAATTGGTCAGAGTTGGGTCAGTAATTATTGTGTAATAATCAATAATAATAATCAGTAAAATTTATGACTATTTTGGGTTTAGAGAGTTATAAACCATGTTCACAATAAAAAAGTTCCAAAGCAAGGAAAAATAATTAATGAGAACAAAAATGTAACAAACTATTACAAAAATGTTTAATATATTTTAAGACAAAATTTGCTTTTTGCTAGCCTCATGATTACTAAATCATATTGCTTTATTTTTTTCTAGTATCTATAGAAATCTATAGATCAGTCTATAATCAAATTACTGAATTGTATTGATGTAATGTTCTAACAGCAATGGTGACTAAAGACTTCTTGTTATGAGTAATTATGTTGCTTTATGTACTAACAAACTTCAGTTCCAGATCATAGAATGAAGTAACATTATTTAAATTCATAGATTTTAATACCTGAGTATTGAACATGGTTAGTAACTTAAACATTTAGAAAGCTTCAAATGCCAGCTCTTGGACTTCACTGGTTCCAAACTGTGATTTTTTTCTCTTTCACTTCCTGACTACCTCACTCTGTCTCATGTCTGTGTACGTACAGCTTAACCATCTATGTGAAGTTATTAGAATCAGATATCTGCAGATTTTATTGTTGTTTTGAATATTTAATGTGTATAATAAAGCATCAATTTGATATGTGATTTTAATTATAAAATGTGTATATGTGTTTCCTGTGTATATGTTTGTGTACCACATGTGTGCCTGGTTCCTATATAGGTCAGAAGAAAGTGTTGCATGCCTAGAATTGGAAGTATAGATGGCTGTGAGCCATTTTCTAAGTGCTAGGAATCAAAGCCAGGTCCTGTGGGAGAGTGACAAATGCTCTTAGCCACTGAGTCATCTTTACAGCCCCCACAAGCTAATATTTCATATGTACCTTTATAAGACCAAAGGCCATTTTATATAATATTTTTATTGGACTTATTTTGACTGTAATCTGTCACCTCAAGCCAAGTGTAAATTTTTCCATTTGTGGTCCCACATTGGTTCTCAAGAATATTTGGATTTTAGAGCTTCAGGATTTTAGAATTATGGATCCTTGGCTTGAATTTATTTGTACATTTGCATAAATGAATGCACATCTCTATATGCACACATATATAGATATAAAGGCTGAAAATTAACATGGAATATGTGACAGTTTGAATGAGAAATATGCATCACAGTCTCAGGTCCTTGAGCACTTGTTCTTGGTTGATGGAAATTTCCAGAAGTTATGGAATCTTTAGGAGGTGGAATCTTGCTGGAGGAAGTCATTTACTAGGGTTGGGTTTCAGGGCTTCTAGTTTGCCCTAATTCCAGCTCTACTTTCTGTGTGCAAATAAATGTGATCAGATGCCTACCTTCTGCCTTTCCATGGATTCTCTGCCATCTATAGCAGAGAAATCCCATCCTTCTGGAACTATAAACCAAAATAAGCCCTTTCTTTCCTTAGGTTGCATTTGGATATGATATTTTTATTACAGCAACTGAAAAGTTGCTAATGCCTTCAGATGCTTCTCATTGTTCATTAATGAAAAGTTAATTGCAGCAGATAGTATACAAAGTATTCCATCCACAGCTCTCCTTCAGAAGACACAGCTAAGAAAGAAAAAATGGAGCCTGCATATAAAGATGGTTATTCCTATATTCATTGCACTGCACTTCCCAATTGAAGCTTTAATTGCTCATACAATCAGACAAACTCCATTACCCTCAGAACCTAAAGTCAGTCCTAGTCACAATTCTGCCCAAGCCTTGATGAATCCACATAGAATCTGATAAAAATCACCACATTCAAATTCTTTTTTTTTTTTTTTTTTTTTTTGCTGATTAAGGCTTTTTTTTCCTTTTTTTATTTATTTTTTATTTTTTTATATATTTTTTATTCGATATATTTTTTATTCGATATAATGTATTTACATTTCAAATGATTTCCCCTTTTCTAGCCCCCCCCACTCCCCGATAGTCCCGTAAGCCCCCTTCTCTTCCCCTGTCCTCCCTCCCACCCCTTCCCACTTCCCCATTCTGGTTTTGCCAAACACTGTTTCACTGAGTCTTTCCAGAACCAGGGGCCACTCCTCCTTTCTTCTTGTATCTCATTTGATGTGTGGATTATGTTTTGGGTATTCCAGTTTTCTAGGTTAATAACCACTTATTAGTGAGTGCATACCATGATTCACCTTTTGAGTCTGGGTTACCTCACTTAGTATGATATTCTCTAGCTCCATCCATTTGCCTAAGAATTTCATGAATTCATTGTTTCTAATGGCTGAATAGTACTCCATTGTGTAGATATACCACATTTTTTGCATCCACTCTTCTGTTGAGGATGCTGGGTTTTTTCCAGCATCTGGCAATTATAAATAGGGCTGCTATGAACATAGTAGAGCATGTATCCTTATTACATGGTGGGGAATCCTCTGGATATATGCCCAGGAGTGGTATAGCAGGATCTTCTGGAAGTGAGGTGCCCAGTTTTCGGAGGAACCGCCAGACTGATTTCCAGAGTGGTTGTACCAATTTGCAACCCCACCAGCAGTGAACAGAACACCAATAGCGTATGCTCTAAGAGCAAGAATTGACAAATGGGACCTCATAAGGTTACAGAGTTTCTGTAAGGCAAAGGACACCATCAAGAGGACAGATCGGCAATCAAATTCTTTTAGATCACTGGGAACTACGACCAGGTCCTTTTCACTTTCCCTGCCCTGTGTTTAGCTTACTGGACAACCACAAGCTGCCTAGGCAGAGACTGTCAACACAAGACAGGTGAATGAATGATCATGTTTGAAAAGGGTAGATCCTTCGGTCCTTTCTCTAGCTCCACCATTGGGGACCTTGTGCCCAGTCCAATGGTTGGCTGAGAGCATCCACCTCTGTATTTGTCAGGTACTGGCAAAGTCTCTCAGGGGACAGCTGTATCAGGCTCCTGTCAGCAACCGCTTGTTGGCACCTAGCGAAAGGACCCAAGGAGCTGAAGGTCCTTGCAGCCCCATAGGATGAACAACAATATGAGCCACCCAGTACCCCCAGAGCTCCAGGGACTAAACCACCAACCAAAGAGTACACATGGAGGGTCCCATTGCTCCAGCTGCATATGTAGCACGGGATGGCCTTGTTGGACATCAAAGGGAGGAGAGGTCCGTGGTCCTGAGAAGGCTCAATACCCCAGTATTGGGGAATGCCAGGACAGGGAAGCAGGAGAGGGTAGGTTGGTGAGCAGGTGGAAGGGAGATGGGCTAGGGGGTTTTCAAAGGGGAAACCAGGAAAGGGGATAACATTTGAAATGTAAATAGATCAATTATCTAATAATTATCATAATAATAAAAAGAAAAGAGTAGAGCTTCATTATCCAGAAGCACAGGCTATTCCCAGACAGAGGAATCTTCACTTTTTTCCTCTTGGGGGACATGGGGAGAGGTGAAAGCAAATGAGACTTTATTCTAAACAATTAAAAACAGCAAATCCAAACTTTCCAGATTTTCTACTCCACATCCTTATCAGGAATAAAATCACCTTTCCCAAAAGAAAATAAATTGAACTTGCTTGTACTTAACTCCAGACTCAGAAATTCACCGTTGTTCCTCTCATTGGAAAAGTGTTTGTAGGATGATTGATGTAAGTTTCCCAGGGCGAAACACCCTGTGCTCCAAAGTGATCCATCTTTTATACTTTCTGCCTTAGAGAAACACATTCATCAGAGCTTCATTTTCTTCATGTCTAGTGCTCAGAGCTGCTGATGGTCTAATCGTCATATGGTAAATACAAACATGTTTATAACTGTAAGCAACTGTTGGTCAATACATACGTGCTTGTGTTAGTGATAAAAGGGTATCCTAAAAATGTAAGTCTACAGTTAAACTAGGCTCAGCCAACACATTTTAAATTCTGATTTTATACAATGCTTGATTTTATTTGTATTTAGCATTTTTTAAGTGCTGGATGCGAGGTTTTGATGTCTCTACCCTCAGTAAGTGAATTAAGTGATTTCTCATTCAGTATTCCATTGCTAAGAAAAATGGGATTCAACCTGGCATCTTCTAACCTGGTCTAGTTGGCAGTACCCAGTCACAGTCATCATGCTGTGACTTCTCAGTTATCGGATGGATCCTGTAGAAAGAAAAAGCATACTATAAATAAGCCCTTGAAAAATCTTTACAACTTTGGAATATATTTTCTGAATAGGAAGCACTATATAAAAATATTTGTTCCCATCTTGATATGTCTGAAATCCTGTCTGAACTTCCAGGGATGAAAAAAAAAAACAAAAAACTAATGTTATCTTTACCCTGGAGAACCTTTAAATATGGTAGGTTAAAAGGATGATAATAAACACTATAACCTTGCAACAAAGTCGATCATAAAAAAAATACATCTCTTGGCAAGATTTTCATAATTATGTAAAATGCCTGTTTTCAAGGGGATTCTTAAATCACCTAAGATATTTCTTATACTCTGTGAGAAAGTTTTAAGTTTTTATGATTTATGTCTTTTGAGTTGAGAATGGTTGTTACTATTTCTGCCTTTACTATAGCATTATCTCATAGACTTTTATAGAGTTTGACCCTTTAAAACAGGTGTTGAATTAAAATTAATACAAAAATTTTTCTTTTAGAGACCATTTTAGAACCAAGGAAACAATGAAAAAATATGTAAGACAGTAAATCAGCTGAAATCTGGGCTAATACAGTCTAAATTGACTTATCAAACTAGGAAGAATGTGTCTGCAACAAATGAAATGATTCATCCCAGATAAAATATTCAACGAATGAAAATTATGAGAGTTTGGGGAATTAACTATGACTGTTTTTCTTCTACGGCCTCAGTCTAGGCCATCTCAGTTTTGTATTTGGAGAAGGAAGTGCATTTATCATGAAACTGTTGATAGGCTGAACAATGGGGACATGGGATGGTAATGTCAGTCACTCCCGTTGGGAATGAGATTGCTTCATGAAAGCTGAAGTGTAAATACTGGATGTTGGAAGAGAAGAGCCAAAGGGAAAACCAACAGCGTTGTCCCTCAGGTTTTATGATGTGAAGGGGCTTTGATAAAATGGGACAATCTGTACTCTCCACACTTGAAGGGAATTCATGTGAAAGCAGGCGACTCTGGTGATTCTGACTGAGTTCTGGGATGAGTCATTCATTTCTACTCTCCTCTGAGGACTGCTGCTTCCTCAGTGGTGATAACATAGATAACATATATATTACAGCATTCATTTCCATCATAGCTATCAGTGGGAAGTCCCCATATGGAGCAGTTTTTGATAGATCATCGCGGGCACCTCAGTAGTAGAGGAAAATTATAAGCCATATCTGGAAAACTCATTTTTAAATGACAGATGAGATTTCTCTTCAGTTGGATGAGTAATTATCTCTTAAGTATTTTTGTAGCTATAATGACTCTATACATGATCATCATTACATAAATGTTTGCAGGATATTTATAATGACTGTATTGCTTAATTGATTTGTTTGTGGTAATTCCTGACTAGTACCATAATATCAATCTAAATTTAATTATTTTTTTAAAAAGAAGTTCAAGGAGTATGTGTATATTAAAGAACAGAATTAGACATTAAAATGTATTTTACTGTACCAAAACATATGAAACATATGTATTATAATTTTAATGATTTGTGAGTGTTCAAATTAAACTTTCTGTGGTGTTAATTACAATCACAAAGTTGTATAGTCTGTTCAGTAATACCCCTTCATCACCTAAGGCCTTGATTACTTTAAATTTACTTCCTGTTTCTAGGAATTCATCTATTGCAGATCCTTAATATAAGTAGAAGTGGGCAATGTCTGTCTTTTTAAATCTAGCTTATTCCATTTAGTATGCCTTTTTCAATAATCATTCCTGTTGTAGTACATATGAAAAGTACCTCTCATGTTTTTACCTCACTTTCTTATGATGAATAATTATGTACTTTCATTTGCCTGAGAAAGCAACCATGAGGTATGGCTACTTATTACGAAGTCATTTAAAGGATTAAGAAAGCAAAGAGCTGAGAGATAAGTGGCCAGATTAGATTAATTGCTACCAGACTTGCAACAACTGATTTCAGTTCAAAATATTCCAAGCCATGGTTCCTTCAGCTTCTCCATCCTATTCCAACTCGTTCCCTCTCAGACATTCTTGACGTTTTTTCTTTTTTGCTTTGTACATGTATCCCTCATATATTCATTTCCTCTTTCCTCTTCAGTCTACAGTCAGGATTTTGGAACCGCCAAGTGACCAGTGGCGAAAATCACATGCTACTCATCTAGGAAAGCGTTTAGCTAAGAAAGATTGGCACACACTTCACTCGTTTATCTTTAGAAAATCTCCCGTGTAATTCAAATCTCAAATACTTTGAATCATCTCAACTGGTGCCACAGTATAATTTTTAAAACATATTTTAAAGGACATTGAGGGACATTTAACATAACTTATGGTCCTGTCTACGTCAAGTATAGCAAAATTATCTGCAGCAAGAAATGTTTTATAGTTCTGTCATGAAGAAAAAATTAAATGTAATACACATTCATTTATACCACTGAACCATTTGCTTTGAACTTTTCAGAAGGAGATAAATCTGGTTGCTTTTGGAAATCCCATAAGACATTTCTTACTTAAAAATGACATTTTGCTAGCACCTTCTGGTAGCATCTCCACATTCCCCCATAATTATTATAATTCGGAAATGTGCCAAACATAAAAAGTCAAAGTAAAACAAACTAAAACTAAGATTGGCAAATTCTATTGGCAACATTCCTCAGTGTAATTGTGAATTTTAAGGTTAATAGAATGGATTTTCAAAGGTAACTGATGAACTCGTTTGAAATATACCCAATGAAAAGTAAGAATCATGCTGTCTCACACCTCATTGTCTGCTCCTAATGTCCAACTCATTTCACTCAGCAGAAAGCCTCCTGAGTCAATACCTTGGTAGCTACATTTAACTATTCAACTATTTCCAACTCCTTAAAAACAAGGAGGGATGAATGGTGAATGTGAGTTTCCTGGGTGGGTCTGTGATGCTGTCAGCAAGTGTCTTTAACTGTAAAGTAGTAACTAACTGCCTCATAGGAGGACAAAAACAGAGAAGAAAAAGTGGTGAGTCTACATTCCACACTTTACATGTTCTATTGTCCAGAAGGCTAAAGGGGCAATGGGGCTCTTAAGTTTCTCGGAATCACCAGTAATTCATGTATCTCTCTCTAAAGAGAAAATATCCAAGAAAAAAAGGAGAGAATTTATTTTCTTACTTTTATTTTTTAATAATTTTATTTGTTTACATTTCAAACAATATCCCCCTTCCTGGTTACCCCTCCACACATCCCCCCATCCCCTCCTCCCTCTCCCCCTCCCCTTTGCCTCTATGAGGGTCCTTCTCCACCCACTCACCCACTCCTGCCTCACCACTCTGGCATCCCTCTAAGCTAGGGCATCAACCCTCCACAGGACCAAGGGCCTCCCCTCCCATGGATGTCAGGTAAGTCAATCCTCTGCTAAATATGTATTTGGAGCCATGGGTCCCTCCATGTGTACTCTTTGGTTGGTGGTTTGGTCCCTGGGAGCCCCGGGTGGTCCGATTAGTTGACATTGTTCTTCCTATGGTGTTGCAATCCCCTTCATCTCCTTCAGTCCTTCCCCTAGCAATTCCATTCTGGGTTGCCAGGCTCAATCAGACAGTTGGCTATGAGTATCTGCATCTGTATTGGTAAAGTGCTGGTAAAAATTCTCAGGGAACAGCCATACTGGGCTCCTGTCAGCAATAGTGTCTGATTTAGGTTTGGTGTCTGTAGATGGGATGGATCCCTAAGGTGAGGCGGTCTCTGAATGACTTTTTCTTCAGTCTCTGTTCCACTTTTTGTCCCTGTCTTTCCTTTGGATGGGAACATCCTAAGAGATTTTAACATGAGTCTTATTATGAAAGAGACCATATAGAAATTAAGTTGTAAGTCAAAACAGAAGAGGGTTAAATAAGATTTTTTTTCAAAACCAAACAAAACCACCTAAAATGTGTCACTTCCTATTTGATAACAGTGTGCCTGGAACCATTTGGAGAGAATCATTTGGGGATGCGGAGATTAGCTTTATGTGCTTCTCCTGAGTAGCAAAGAACAACATCGCTGTGGCAAGCAAGTGATAATCAGGGGATGGAATAGCAGTAGATTAGATGAAAACACAGGCTGTGGAAGGAGAGAAGCCCCACAGCCATACTCACTGCCTGCCGGGACACTAAAGGATCACTAGGTACTGTATCACCCTGAGCTTTAGATTTCTGGTGGTGCAAACTGCCAGGGGTCTGCCTGCACTCAGGAACTGAGCACATACGCGGATCATCTGCAAGCCAGTCCATCGCAGGACCTGTGTCCTATGTGAGAATCAACAGAGGGAGTGACCCCCACCACAATTTCTTCCCTCCATAATAGAGCAGACAGAGAACACCTGCTTGACCTTGACAACCTAAGTATAACATTGCTTGAGGCAAGACTGAGAAGGGCTCCAAAGGCACAAAAGAGGAAGCCAGCATATCAGTAATCTGTGCCAGAAGAAACCCAGTCATCCAGTGTTGCAGAGATAACCTTAAAGATCCACAGTAGGTTAAAGCACCAGCCAGTGACAATAAGACCATCTAACTCCTGGGAGAACCAGATGGCTAAAGGCAAACGTAGGAATGTTACTAACAGAAATCAAGGCATTATGGCAGCATCTGAACCCAATTCTCCAACATTAGCAAGTCCTGGATACCCCAACACACCAGAAAAACAAGATTTTGATTTAAAATCGTTGGTCATGATGCTAATACAGGAACACATGAAGGACATACTTAAAGAAATTCAGGAGAAAATGGATCAAAATTAGAAGCCCTTACAAGGGAAACACAAAAATCATTGAAAGAAATTCAGGAGAATACAAAAGCCAATAAGGGGGAAACGCAAAAATCACTTAAAGAAATACAGGAGAACCTTGATCAACAGGCAGAAGTCATGAAAGAGGAAAGACAAAAATCGCTTAAAGAATTAGAGGAAAACACAAACAAGCAAATGACAGAACTGAGCAAAAATTTCCAGAATCTAAAAACAGAAGTAGAAACAACTAAGAAAGCACAAAGGGAGACAACTTTGGAGATTTCTTCTTTGGGAAGAAATCAGGGACCATAGATGTAAATATCAAAAACAGAATACAAGAGATAGAAGAAAGAATCTCAGATGCCGAAGATACCATAGAAACCATGGACTCAACAGTTAAAGAAAATGCAAAATGCAAAAAGCTTGTAACCTAAAATATCCAGAAAATCCAGGACACAATGAGAAAGCCAAATCTAAGGATTATAGGTATTGATGAGAGTGAAGATTTACAACTTAAAGGGCCAGCAAATATCTTCAACAAAATTATGGAAGAAAACTTCCCTAACCTAAAGAGAGAGATGCCCATGAATATACAAGAAGCCCACAGAACTCCAAACAGACTGGACCAGAACAGAAATACCTCCCGTCACATAATAATCAAAACCCCAAATGTACTAAACAAAGAAAGAATACTTAGGGCAGTAAGAGAAAAAGGGCAAGGAAGACCTATCAGAATCACAACAGATTTCTCACGAGAGACCATGAAAGCTAGAAGATCCTGGGCAGAGTTCATGCAGACTCTAAGAGAACACAAATGCCAGCCGAGACGCCTATACCCAGTGAAACTCTCAATTACTATAGATGGAGAAACCAAGATATTTTATGACAAAACCAAATTTGCACAATATCTTTCTACAACCCTAGCCCTACAAAGGATAATAGGGGGTACAACGAGGGAAACTATACCCTGGAAAGAGCAGGATATTAAGCTTCTTTCATCAAACCCAAAGAAGATAACCATACCCGTATAAAATTATAATCAAAAATGTTAGGAAGCAATAACCACTACTCCTTGATATCCCTTAACATCAATGGACTCAATTCCCCAATAAAAAGACATACACTAACAGACTGGTTACATAAACAGGAGCCTTCATTTTGGTGCATACAGGAAACACACCTCAATGTCAAAGACAAAAACTACCTTAGAGTAAAAGGCTGGAAGACAATTCTACAAGCAAATGGTCCCAGGAAACAAGCCAGAGTTGCCATTCTAATTTCAGATAAAATTGACTTTCAACCTAATGTCATCAAAAGAGACATGGAAGGTCACTACTTGCTGGTCAAAGGAAAAATCCAACAAGAAGAACTCTCAATCCTGAACATCTATGCCCCAAATACAAGGGTACCCTCATTCATAAAAGAAACTTTACTAAAGCTCAAAGTACACATTGCACCTAACACAATAATTGTGGGTAACTTCAACACTCCACTTTCACCAATGGACAGATCGGGAAAACAGAAACTAAACAGGGAGACAATGACACTAATTGAAGCTTTGAACCAATTGGAGTTAACAGATATATATAGAACTTTTTATCCCAAAGCAAAAGAATATACTTTTTCCTCAGCACCTCATGGTACCTTCTCCAAAATAGATCATATAGTTGGTCACAAGACAGACCTCAACAAATATAAGAAGATTGAAATAATTCCATTCCTCCTATCAGATCACTATGGAGTAAAAGTGGTCTTTAGTAACAGTAAAAACAACACAACGCCCACATACACATGGAAACTGAACAATACTCTACTCAATGATATCTTGGTCAAAGAAGAAATAAAGAAAGAAATCAAAGATTTCTTAGAATTTACTGAAAATGAAGGCACAACATACACAAATCTATGGGACACAATAAAAGCAGTGCTAAGAGGAAAACTCATAGCTTTGAGTGCCTTCAAAAAGAAATTTGAGAGAGCTTACACTAGAAGATTAACAGAACAACTGAAAACCCTGGAACAAGAAGAAGCTAATTCACCCAGGAGGAGAAGAAGAGAAGAAATCATCAAACTCAGGGCTGAAATCAATCAAGTAGAAACCAAGAGAACCATACAAAGAATTAACAAGACCAAAAGCTGATTTTTTGAAAAAATCAACAAGATAGATAAACCCTTAGCCAGACTAACCAAAGGGCACAGAGAAAGTATCCAAATTAACAAAATTAGAAATGAAAATGGAGATATTACAACAGAAACCAAGGAAATTCAAAAAATCATCAGATCTTACTACAAAAACCTGTACTCAACACACCTGAAGAATCTGGAGGAAATGGACATTTTCTTAGACAGATACCACTTACCAAAATTAAACCAGGATCAAATAGACCATCTAAGCAGACCCATAACCCCTAAAGAAATAGAAGGGGTCATAGATAGGCTTCCAAGCAAAGAAAGCACAGGACCAGATGGTTTCAATGCAGAATTCAATCAGACCTTCAAAGAAGATTTAACACCAATACTCTTCAAACTTTTCCACCAAATAGAACAGAAGGAACACTACCCAACTCCTTCTTCGAAGCCACTATTATGCTGATAACAAAACCACACAAAGATCCAACTAAGAAAGTGAATTTCAGGCCACTTTCCCTTCTGAATATCAATGCAAAAATACTAAATAAAATTCTTGCCCACCGAATCCAAGAATATATCAAACATATCATCCACCATGATCAAGTAGGCTTCATCCCAGGGATGCAGGGACGATTCAATATAAGGAAACCGAACAACCCTATTAAAAAATGGGGAACAGAGTTAAACAAAGAATTCTCACCTGAAGAACTTCGGATGGAGGAGAAGCATCTTAAAAAATTCTCAACTTCATTAGTCATTAGGGAAATGCAAATCAAAACAACCCTGAGATTTCATCTTACACCAGTCAGAATGGCTAAGATTAAAAATGCAGGAGACAGCAGGTGTTGGAGAGGGTGTGGAGAAAGAGGAACACTCCTCCACTGCTGGTGGGGTTGCAAATTGGTACAACCACTCTGGAAATCAGTCTGGCGGTTCCTCCGAAAACTGGGCACCTCACTTCCAGAAGATCCTGCTATACCACTCCTGGGCATATACCCAGAGGATTCCCCACCATGTAATAAGGATACATGCTCTACTATGTTCATAGCAGCCCTATTTATAATTGCCAGATGCTGGAAAGAACCCAGGTATCCCTCAACAGAAGAGTAGATGCAAAAAATGTGGTATATCTACACAATGGAGTACTATTCAGCCATTAGAAACAATGAATTCATGAAATTCTTAGGCAAATGGATGGAGCTAGAGAACATCATACTAAGTGAGGTAACCCAGACTCAAAAGGTGAATCATGGTATGCACTCACTAATAAGTGGTTATTAACCTAGATAACTGTAATACCCAAAACATAGTCCACACATCAAATGAGGTACAAGAAGAAAGGAGGAGTGGCCCCTGGTTCTGGAAAGACTCAGTGAAACAGTATTCAGCAAAACCAGAACGGGGAAGTGGGAAGGGGTGGGTGGGAGGACAGGGGAAGAGAAGGGGGCTTACGGGACTTTCGGGGAGTGGGGGGCTAGAAAAGGGGAAATCATTTGAAATGTAAATAAATTATATCGAATAAAAAAATTAAAAAAAAATAAGGAAATCCATAAATGCTATCCACTACATAAACAAACTCAAAGAAAAAAAACCACATCATCATTTCATTAGATGCTGAAAAAGCATTTGACAAAATTCAGCATCCTTTCATGCTAAAAGTCTTGGAAAGGACAGGAATCCAAGGCCCATATCTAAACATAGTAAAAGCAATATACAGCAAACCGGTAGCCAACATCAAACTAAATGGAGAGAAACTTGAAGCAATTCCACTAAAATCAGGGACTAGACAAGGCTGCCCCCTCTCTCCATATCTTTTCAATATAGTTCTTGAAGTCCTAGCTAGAGCAATTAGACAACAGAAGGAAGTCAAAGGGATACAATTTGGAAAGGAAGAAGTCAAACTATCACTATTTGCATATGATATGATCATATACTTAAGTGACCCTAAAAACTCTACTAGAGAACTCCTACAGCTGATAAACAACTTCAGCAAAGTGGCTGGCTACAAAATCTACGCAAGCAAATCAGTAGCCTTTATATATTCAAAGGATAAGCAGACTGAGAAAGAAATTAGGGAAATGACCCCCTTCACAATAGCTACAAACAGCATAAAGTATCTTGGGGTGACTCTAGCCAAACAAGTGAAAGACCTCTATGACAAGAACTTCAGATCTCTGAAGAAGGAAATCGAAGATGATCTCAGAAAATGGAAAAACCTTCCAAGCTCATGGATTGGCAGGATTAATATAGTTAAAATGGCCATCTTGCCAAAGGCAATCTACAGATTCAATGCTATTCCCATAAAAATCCCAACCCAGTTCTTCATAGAGCTAGAGAAAGCAATTCTCAAATTCATCTGGAATAACAAAAAACCCAGGATGGCTAAAACTATTCTCAACAGTAAAAGAACTTCAGGGGGATTCAATATCCGAGACTTTAAACTCTACTACAGAGCAATAGTGATAAAAACTGAATGGTATTGGTACAATATCAGGCAAGCGGATCAATGGAATAGGATTGAAGACCCAGAAATGAACCCACACACCTATGGTCACTTGGTCTTTACAAAGGAGCTGAAAGCATCCAGTGGAAAAAAGAGTCTTTTCAACAAATGGTGCTGGTTCAATTGGAGGTCAGCATGCAGAAGAATGTGAATCGATCCATTCTTATCTCCTTGTACCAAGCTCAACTCCAAATGGATCAAGGACCTCCACATAAAACCTGACACACTGAAACTAATCGAAAAGAAACTGGGGAAGACCCTGGAGGACATGGGTACAGGGGGAAAGTTCCTGAATAGAACACCAATAGCTTATGCTCTAAGATCAAGAATTGCCAAATGGGACCTCATAGAACTACAAAGTTTCCGTAAGGCAAAGGACACCATCAAAAGGACAAAATGTCAACCAACAGACTGGGAAAGGATCTTCACCAACCCTAAATCCAACAGAGGGCTAATATCTAACATATACAAAGAACTCAAGAAAGTAGAACCCAGAGAACCAAATAACCCCATTAAAAAGTGGAGTACGGAGCTAAACAAAGAATTTTCACATGAAGAACTTCAGAGAGCTGAGAAACACCTTAAGAAATGTTCAACATCATTAATCATTAGGGAAATGCAAGTCAAAACAACCCTGAGATTTCACCTCACACCAGTCAGAATGGCTAAGGTCAAAAACTCAGGAGACAGCAGGTGTTTTCGAGGATGTGGAGAAAGAGGAACACTCCTCCACTGCTGGTGGGATTGCAAGATGGTGCAACCACTTTGGAAGTCAGTCTGGCGGTTCCTCAGAAAACTGGGCATGTCACTTCCTGAGGACCCTGTTATACCACTACTGGGCATATATCCAGAGGATTCTTCAGCATGCAATAAGGACACGTGCTCCACTATGTTTATAGCAGCCCTATTTGTAGTAGCCAGAAGCTGGAAAGAACCTAGGTGTCCTTCAACGGAGGAATGGATTAAAAAATATGTGGTATATTTACACAATGGAGTACTATTCAGCCATTAGAAACAATGAATTCATGAAATTCTTAGACAAATGGATGGAGCTGGAGAACATCATACTAAGTGAGGTAACCCAGTCTCAAAAGATCAATCATGGTATGCACTCACTGATAAGTGGATATTAGCTTAGAAACTTTGAATACCCAGGACATAATCCACAAATTAAATGATGTCCAAAAAGAATGGAGGAGTGGCCCCTGGTTCTGGAAAGACTCAGTGCAAGAGTATAGAGGAATTCCTGAACAGGGAAGTGGGAAGGGGTGGATGGAAGAATAGGGGGACAGAAGAGGGCTTATAGGACTTGCAGGGAGTGGGGACCCAGAAAAGGGGAAATCATTTGCAATGTAAATAAAAAATAAATAAATAATAAAAAAAAGAAAACACAGGAGGAGGCACACATGGAATTCCCAATTGAGAAAGAGACAAAAAAAATGTGTTTAGAAATGTTCCACTCTACAGGAAAAAAATGGAGTTATCAAAATAGTTACAATAAAGAGATCTCAACTGAATAAAAGTTTTGGGAATGGAAATAACTCTTAATTATGGAGTTTGACAAGTTATGCATTGTTTGGGATAAAAGGAAAGAAAAGAAGCCACATCAAAATAACAGCCAAAGAGTTCTTATAAAATATCTTGATAAAGGAAAATTGCTGTAATAAGTGGATTACTGGATACAGAAAGGAAGAAATTTTGTCTGATTTTAAACATTTTCTCTGGAACACTAATACCTCCGAGACACAAAACAATGGCAATATAAAATCGTTGTGAATTAGAACTGAAACAACATCCCCCCCTTGTGCAAAACAAAATAAGCTATTTGATTTATCATACAAGGAAAGGTTGTCTTTTTCAGGCACACTTGGCTATAAATACATATCATATTAATAATACAAGTTAAAAATCTTATTTCATTCTGTACTTTAGGTGACTGAGAAAACATTAGGTTTTAAAACAAGAAGTCCGTGAATTTTGAAAAAAATTGAATAAGCATTAGCTGAAAAAAATCAACATTCCAGATAATTGTATTTAGTGCTATAAACAATTCAGGGTTTTTGAAAGCTTTCTAATACCAATAACAATTTAACAAAATTTCAATCCTAAAACTCCACTTGATCTTAGCGATTGACCCTAAAACTCTAGGTCATATACTGAAGGGTAAGAGTGGATGAGATGTTGAAGGAGCAATAGAACTATGGGGAGGAGTTGCCTAAAAACCTGTTCAAACCTGATTTTTACCATTCAGGAAATGTGAATTAAATCCTGTTTCTGAAAATCAAAATTAATTAGAAACAAAGAAATTGAAAGGAAAGACATATATAATATATATATATATATATTATATATGTATGTATTATATACATATAAATATATGTGTTTATATACATAGGACGAATAGAAAACTGCCACAGTTTGTAGAAAGATGGAAGTTCACAGGGGAAAAAGAAACCTGAAATGCCATGGTGTTCTGAATGGTGAAACCATTGTCTCCTTTTCCTTAACCTTTGATTCTTTGTATTGATGAGAACCCACTGCAGTTACAATCACAAAAGTCAACAAACATTGCTTAACATGTAATTGAAAGGGGGATTTCAGGCGCAAAGGCGAGTATTATCGGTAGAGGAAATGTATTGGATATAGCTTAACCTGTGAGGGGCTTGCCCCAGAGATGTCCTGTCTGGAGCAGGGAAAGCTTAGAAAGGCAGAAGTTGGCTCCAGCACAGTCCACTGAGCTACAGATAGTTCAGAAGTCCTGATTGGTAGGTCACATTGAAGATTTTGCTTTTGATATTCAAAACACCTTATAAATGAGCCAATAAAATGTGAATGAAATTTTTGTTTTGAAAATGATGTTCTGTTGAGGGTGGTGGTGCACTACTGTGATCCAGCAGTTAGGAGGTGAGAAGGAGGATCTTGTGTTCTGGGCTCTCCACAATCCTAAGCTGCACACTTAGGCCATGCATCAGAAACAAATGAGTAAACCAACAAAAGATTGGCATCTTACTTCTGTACTCCATTCAGAAATACCCAGGCTCATTTTAGTGAGAATTCTGGGCATCTCTCACATTTGTAGATATGATTGACCTTATTTTAAAATCAGACATGGAGTACTAAATAAATGGTAACAACTCCAGAAAACACATGGGCTTCATTTGTGTGTGTCTGATCACATGTGTAGTTAAAGGGAGTGAGTGGGAGGACAGATGAAATCAAATATTTAAAGGATAAAACATGGACTGTACATAAAATATTAGATAGTAAATATCTTCCTTTTCTACAGAACTGTTAATTCTTCCTAACCACTATTATTTGCTGTAGTCTCCACACTCTGACCTCTGCTTTGCTCATCGTCTCTGAGAAATGGGACTCGGCCTTCGAGTTCTGAGCACTCCATGCATTTAGCCAGATCACATGGAAGAGTTTGATTTTAGCAACAACCTGTTATGTAAATAAACAAAACAGTGGGTTGGCCTAGATGTGCAGTCTAAAATAGAATAATTAAGATGATTCACAGTTCTCAAGTCTCTTAAACATCTTGCTTTCCCTCTGGTATATTTAAGGTTCTAGGGTACTATTTTTAGATGCCCGGAGCACTTTTGAGATCATAGGGGATCGCTTTCTATATCTTACTCTTTGGGGTTTCCTTTCCTCATCTCTTGTCCAAAAATAGAAAAGTAAATTGCATGTCCGTGGATAAATAGTAGCCAACTTCCACCAAAGCCTATTCCTAACTCTGCCAACATGGGCATTCGTTACCCTGGCACAATCAGTTATCTCTCCATCAACAAACTCAGCTCCAGAGGAAAACGATCTTTTCAATCGTTTGAAAACTTTCCTTTTCAATCCCCTCATATGTTTTCTTTTACTTTAATGTGTTTGTCTGGATACTTTGACACCATGGTGATAGGAATCATAGAAATAAATAGAAATAGACAGAAAGGCACTGAAAAACAAACAGAAAACATGGGAGACTAGAAAATGGTATGCCTATCTGAGCACTCTTTTTATTTTATTTTTTTTTCAGAATTCTGTAATGGTGGATTTAAAGAGGACTCTATGTCAGACATGTTAGTGAATAATTATTCTAAGAGTGTGCTTTTGCTGACACTGGACAATTGGAGCTCATTAGTATGCTGAGAGTTATTTAATTCTAAAATGTAATGCTCTAGCTGCTGCCTGATGCATACTCCTCACATCCCAGTTTAACTCAGCATAAACTCATACTCATCTGTTAGTGTGACATGGTCAAAGGGGAAGGATCTGAGTTAGAAAGACTAGAGTTTGGATTCTTGTCACCATCTCCTGTAGCTTATGCCATTAATCATTTATAAGGCTCAATTTTCTCATCTCTAATATGCTCTTATTAATGCCTACCTCAAATATTTGTGGCAGAAATAAATGCCAAATGAAAGTTTCCACCATGATGCCCAGTATGCAGATGTTTAAAACTTTTTGTCTCATTTCTCACTGTTCTCAAAATGTAAATCATTTGGTTTTGTTTAATGAAATAAATGTCTGAGAAGAAGAAATGAGACAGCCAGACTTTGTGCCTGTTGAATTTTACCAATGTTAGAACCACTGCTGCTCATTCCTCTGTCTCCTGCCCCTACCAGACCTAAACCAAGGCCAAGGCTAGTCTCTATGCTTGAAAGTTCAGGATATAAATCTTCTCATTGCATTCCTATCAATGGAGCCCAGATACATCTATATGAAAACACCGAATTAAAACCAATAGAATATGATAGGTTAGTTTGAAAGAGGACAACATTCAAACCTCAGAAATAAAAGAGACATATAATGCTATCCAATAAAACAAAAGAAAGCTGAAATGCCTGGAGAAGTTTCAGCAAAAGAGTTCCAGCTATCATTTGCGGTTGGGGTTGGACATGCATTTCACTTTCATGTTAAACATGAGATCCAAACTCTATGTATTATTTGCTGTTATGGTTATAATGGATCCAATAAAATGTTAATTCTTTTCTCATTACTCTGCCTCTAAGTGCCATTGAATCCTCGCAGATTAGTAAGTAATGGATGTGTTTCTTCTTGTTTATTAGCCTGCTGATGCTTATATTGGACACCGCAGTGAGAGAAGCCTTGGAGGATTTCATAATGAAGGGCTAGAAGTCTTTGATAGTCCAATGTGCTTTCTGACTATCTGCCTGACATATTTTTTTCTGGTACAATTTACCCAAGAATGCAAGGAACATGTTTTATTTTTTCTGATCTTATTACAAAAACCTTAAATTTTATTAAGAAACTAAAAAGAATGAAAATGAGAAATTGCAATTACTTATTTTCTCAGTTCCTAGAAACACTCTGCTTATTTTCAGGATACCAAAGACCAACATAGAACACAACAGGGCACACAAATATTTTTCATTGTTCCATTGTTTCATGCTAGCATCTCTTGGGCATCATATATCACTAGATATCTTAATCTTTTTGTTGAGAAAGCAAACAAATTTTGATTCTCTGTTTTAACTTTGTACATAAACCTAAATCCTCAGATATCATGTCCTCTTATTCCTAATCAAAACAAAGTTCTCAGAGTAATTGGTGGGAACAACATGCAGGCTAATGGAATGTTGGAAAAGTTTGTTCTGTAAGCTTGGGCTGGTGCCGTTAGCCCCAGGGTAGAAGTAGCCTATTCCAGAATGAGAAGGCATGCAGCCATACAGATTCCTGGTACTGTCCAAAACCAGACTGAATGCATAATGACAACAGTTTGCATCTTTGGATGAGCTTAAGCTGATTTCTAAACATTTGGAAAATTCCCTGGGTTGAGAAAGAAGAATCTAGTTTGAGAGAACTCTATCAATCAATATGTTGGTCAATCTATATATGATGAGTGCCTATACTGTGATTTATATATGGCTTTTAGAGGCATGGAGGCTGTCAAACAATAACAAAAATGTTAAGTCCCCTCTCAAAGCAACTTAAAAAACTAATTGAGAAACCAGAACAAACATCCATAAAAATTAGAGAATAACTAAATGCTAATGCATAGCTGCTGACTTTGAGTATAATAGGACTCCTTAGGAGAAAATGAATGTGTGCAGAAAGAGTTGGGAAGGGTTTCTTAGAAGAGCAATGAACTGTTTTAAAAAAAATATGGAAGGTGAGGCGAATTACAGGACAGGTAAACAATCCACATAGCTTGTGTGCTATTGTGCATATAGGCAGTCATTCACAGGAGAAACAGAGATAAACGTAGAAATAAATAAAGAAAAATCAGGTAGAACCAGATTATTTGGATTAGATGCTGCAAGAGGGAGAACATTACTGAAAGTTTGAGTAGAGAAATAACCAACTCTGAGCTAGTCTTAGCCAATCAAGCATCTCTGTAGAGAATAAAGATAGGTTGATATTGGTCATTCAAATACTTCTTGAATGATGAAGAGATGACTGTTTCTCTAAGATTAAGTGACTATTATGAAGGTAAAGACTTACAGATTCCCACTTGGCTATCAGATTCATGGTTTCTCCAAAAGACACCACTGCATTACTACAACATTTTCTAACAATATGAATTTAGTTTGATACCTGACCCTGAACTTCCTATGTGTTTGACTCTGGGTATATAAGATAAAATTATTATTTGTCACTTGACCTTGAATTAATCCAGCTTGGAGAATTTATATTAAGGAATCTGATCTAATCCCTTGACCTACAAAATACAAGACCAAAGGTTTGAGTTGAAGGAAACACAACAATTCAAATATGAGAGATTTTCTTGCTGACTTGGGGCCTTGGGTTCTACAGTTTTAAGAACAAGAGATGGGAAAAAGACCCTGAGATGGAACTCTTGATTGTTATTGAAGGAGAGAATAGTTATACTCTGCTTAGAATTCTGACTTACAGAATACATGTATTTCTTTTTACAATCTCATACATTAAGTATACTACACAGTCCTGTGTTTCATAACATATTCATTTTCACATATGTACATATGTGCCTGTCCCCCTCAGCCTCTGAGCAGGAACTTCCATACCTCAATGCTAGCCACAATCTCTCCCACCTAGGGTAGAGTTCTCGGACTAAAGTGAAGTCCACTGTTCTTCCAGATCTATAATTTCCTGAATTAAGCAGGCTACCCCTCCAAGCAATGGAGCAATGGAGCCAACATCCGCTGAGCAGACTCTCAAACCTTGGGGTGAAGGGTCTCTCCCCCAACCTTAATTCTCAGTCATCCATTAAAATTTGGACCTCGATCAGCAATCTGTTGTCCTGGTCTTGTTCCTTTCTCGCCACCTTCCCATCCATTCCCAGTGTCCCTTCCAGGTAACCCGTTTGATGTAACTGGGGGCAGTTACATACATAATAAAGTTTGATAATGCCACTCTTACCTTTTGCCCCTTTCATTCCTGCTGATCTCTTTTACTTCCCAACTTTTTCTTCCCTCTAGCTTTTTATTTTGTGACAGAATAAGTTTGATTAGGATTGCTTGCAGGAACATGGTGAGTGGTTATTTGCAAGAACATGGGAAACTTATTCGTGACTAAAATAAATGGTAGAATGTCTGGTAAAATGTCTCTTTGTCTCCTGCATCCATCCATAAATCCTCAAGAGAATTGTGGCTTCATACCTCTCTTCTCCATGCTATGATAAAGAGTTGATAGCACCAATCCTGTGCAGGTCTCTACAGGTGATCATGTCTACTGTTAGTTCATACTAACATATATGTAACATAGCTGCTACAGCAATGCCACTTCTAGAACACAGTGCTCTTCCAGCTCCCCATCTTTCTTCAGGCCATTATATTCTTTCAAGGCTGTCTTTTATATTGTTTCCTTAACCTTGGGACAAGATATCATAAAGATGTCTCATGTGGTGTTGAACAGTCATTACGTCTAACATGTAGGTGCTGTAACATCCAGGGCCCATGGGTGAATAAGACTGTCAACATGTTTACCAGAATAGACAGTGCCTTAAGCTGCTGATTATACTGTAAATTGTTACTCATCAAAGGTACACCAACACACTCGTGAACATAGATGATGAAAACATGTCAGTTATTTTGAGAAAATTAAATATGATCAGCATTAAATGAAATATAAAATATTGACTGCAAATGAAATATAATGTATTGAATGAATAATGCACTGCTTGGCATGTAGAAAATGTACAATAACAACTTCAGGCTTCTATAAGAGCTTTGGGCTAGAAGAGCACTTTTATCCCAAGAATACGTTCTTACAGGGAGAAGTGTACATGAGATTAGGTGTTCACACGTTGTGCCGGTTTCCTCTCCTTCTGACTTCCTTTCACTCCTTTGGTGAACTGTTGTCAATTAAAGTTTCCAGAGGATCACAAACTCTGACTATGGTTTCCCTTGGGAAGAAAAGATTCATATAAATCTTGTCACACTCGATTTTGAGTAATCTTGGCCAGCGTTATCTTTCATATGTATATCTTTTAAGTCTTCCTTAACGCTATCAATATTGGTACATTCAGAACCCAATTGGCATGCCTATGTAAATCATGTGGACTTGCCAGAGTCTCCTGTCTCATAAATATCAACACAAACCATAGGTCGGAGGAAAGCTGGTCCTTTCTGCGTTAAATCTTGTCTCAGCATCCCTATGAAAATAATAATAAATCAAGTATCAAATACTCTTCTTTTATTCCCAGTGCTCAGCATCTAATTCTTCCTCTGTTGTATTCTAGTCTCTAATCATCATGGACACCAGCCAGATAGAGCCAACTCCCACATCTAAGTCAATCTTCTAGAGATAGAGTTCTACCAGCTTTCTGCTCCCAGGCAAAGAGTGGGAGGAGCAAGGCTGCAGGTTAACAGTGGCAGATTCCAAAAACCTTTAAGAAAGGTCTCTAAAGACTTAGGTCCTGAGGGCTAGAGACATCTACAGGGATGAATGTTCTAATGTATCCATGCCAAGAATGAAATCCTGGAGGCTGAGGTAGGAGTGGGTCCCTCTTCCTGCACGCTGGAGTCTGGCTCCAATGAGCTCACTGCTGGGTTTCTGGGACGGTCCCCTGAGCTTGTTCACCTGTTATGACTCCCCAACCTCCAGTCTGGAAGGCAGTGCTCCCTATCTAATGAGCAACGCAGCTGGAAGCCAGACCCTTAAGTCTTCAGGCTTCATCCTCTGGAGAGAGGAGTCCCTGGAGTCTGGGATTCCTGCCAGAGCTGGGAGCTGGATGCTGAGAGCTGCGCTCGGAATTCTTCCTTATTTTCTTCTGTTAGTTCCAGCAATAGCTCTGGTGTTGCAGCTTCAGAACGTCTGATTTTATACAACTGCCAGGGTGCCAGCTGGGCCCTGATTGGCTAAGTACGGTATTCAAATAAGGAAAATATGGTGAACCGTCCATCAGAAGGAAGAGGTCAAAATGGATTGTGGAGGGACACAGGGGAAAAACCCTCGACTGGCCAAATGCTGTCAGAAGTTCACAATCAAATCTGCTACTCTCTGTCTCTGTAGAACTTGAGACACTCATGAAAAAGTTTCTGCTTGCTCCTTTGCTCTAGGTAGCCTGCTGCATGTTCCTTTGCATGGGCCATGGAGAGTTCTACTATTTTGTCTCTAGGACTGAGGCTGGAGGCTGTCAGAAAGCTCTCCCTCTCTGGGGAGGCAGGTATCCCCAACACAGTGACCCCACATTCTGGGTCAGCAATTCAGTGCATGGCTGCTACTCAGGCTAGACCTCTGCTACCAAAGTGTTCCATTAGTAGAAAAAGAAAATGAAATCACGGGTTAACAATACTTGGATGCCAATGCTACAACAATGGCCCAGGCCTGATTGTACCGGTTCACACAGGCAAGAGTACAGAGGCTATATCCCTTAGCCCTGCTTCATCTGGAATCGGAACACCAAGCTTTGCCTGGAACCAGAATGCAGCTGAAGTGTACATAAGTTACTTTGATTGTCTTGGAGGGGAAAGTATTTCAGGCAGCGAGGACTGGCTGGGCCAAGTTGGCATTAGTGACTATGGTAATTTAGAAAATTTTTGAACCAAATAGCTAGAGTTTCAAGAGGCAATCCTAAATGGAGGCATGGAAGAGTTTGTCTTTACATTTATTATAAGTATATTCCAGACAAATTGAGATTTTTTGTGTTTTCCTTAAAACATCTAGCAGTACGATGACAGTACATAATAGGTTAGAGGGAAAAAAAATAAAATAAAAACAGGAGTACCAGTTAGGGTGACTCTGTGGTAACCCAGGTCAAAAACAAAATGGGTTGACATAAGAGTGTTATGGTGGTAATAGAGAAGAAGAGGCTAGCTCAATGAGTTACTTAGAATCTGAATAAAATGGAGCTAGAAATTGATTAGTTGTGGTATAGAAAGCATGGGAATATTACAATGGTGCTTGTATTCATGAACTAATTAATTATATAGATAATGTTGCTGTATATTGAGGCACATAGTAAGGAAGCTAATGAAACAACTCTGCTGATTTTGAAGACTCTATGAGACAAACAGAGATGCCCATAAAAAATGTTAATTTGGAATATTCTGGAGTCTGATATATTCATTCAGGGCTCCAATACAAATTCCATTTTCTTTATTCTGCTCCAGTGGCCTCCCCCTTCTTTCCTGGCCATAAAACTGCATTCAGGTTTTCTTCAGGCAGCCACCCTTCACTTCTGAGCCCTCATTTTTTGGAGGAAGTCGATGCTACCCTCTAGGAGTGAGGCCTCCTCAATCTCTAGGAGTGAGGCTGAGTAAATCTGAAGAATAGAATGTATCCCCTTCCCCAGAAAGACTGGCCCACCACCTACTACTCATCTCTGACCGCTACACACATGCAACAGCATATTTGTTCCCCAACATACAAACATAAGCAATAATAGTACCTCTTTCAATTTTTGAAAAAGAAAACATGAAACCTCTAGTTGAAATTTATTATCTGCAGCAATAGCAGCTGCCAGAGTCTCATCATAGGGTGACTTTAAGATATTTTTATAGCATATATTATGACTCAGTAGGTTGTATTACATGGGTAGAAGGAAGCCTAAATTTGGGGAACTGGAACTGGAATCTTTTATTATGGGTAATAAGCACAGCTGCCTTTGCTGAGAAAGGGAGAAGAAACATACTTTTTTTGTAAGCCAACAGGTATGGTTGACTTTTATATTCAGAAAAAAAAGTCTATATCCCAAAGCTGTTCTTTAGGTAAATGCTAGCTTCAGACAAGAAGTTACTACGTAATTCACAAGCTATGAAGAGCCTATGGGACCTTCACAGAGTGACATTTAGATGCTGAGGACATATGCAGAGTTGCACAATATTTAGGAAGTAAATCACGATGTTTGAAGCTTTTGAAGGTAGATAGAGAGGAGTCTATTAGGAGAGCAGAGAAGAGTCAGCCAACAAGGAAAGAGGAAAACCAGAAACCAGAGGAAAGTTGCACAAGGAAAGAAGATCAGCACTACTGAGGCTAAGGTGTTTGGCAATAAAGAAGGGCAGGAGGGGAGAGAGGGGGTAAGCTTTTGAAGCAGGGTCCACAGTGGTTTGAGTTGAGGAAGGAGGAAGCGTAGGCCGAGAGAGCACACATGTTGTTCAGACAGGAAAGCCGGTGGAGAGGTGGGCACAAAGATGAGAGGGATGACAAATGGAGTTTAGGTTCTTTCCCAGGTTTCCCGCCTTTTTGTGAAAGAACTCTCCCAGGCGCTCTGTGCACAGAAGGCTCTCAGTGTCCTTTATACACATGACCAATGGAGTACTCAGTCAAGACAAGCATATGGCCCTGACTGCAGCAGCGTTCAGGTGCAGAGTATTGTGAGGAGGTATGAAGAACCTATTCTCCATCGTTTGGCTAGCATACAGATTGTGGAGTACGGGGAGTTATGGAGTCAAACTGACTTGTATTCAAATACAGAGTCCATAATTTACAGCTAGCTGTGGGATCCTTAGCCTGAACCTTCGTTTCTTCAGCTTTAAACAGAGCTAGTGATAAATATATTCAGGGGATTGTTAAGAGCATACAAAGTTCCTAGCTGAGGGCTTGCTACATTAACAATAATTATTTTTAAAAGCCTAGGTCCCATTTAAATCACTTCGAGGGCAAGAACTAAGACCTCAGCCGAATCACTTATGTTAGTTTCTGTGGAGGCCGTTGTGGTAGTTGAGGAACTGATATGTAACTCATGAACCGCCCTCTTCCCTAAACAGTGCAGAGGACAGTGACCCGTGGTGGCCTCAGGCATGCCATTACCACCCGGCATCCTTGTAAGCCAGTTGTTGCTGTGAATGATTTTCAATTTCATGTTCAAAATAAAGTAATTAGCACCTTAAGCTCATTAGACAAACTGTGCTTAAACTTACTTTTGATAAACCACTCTTCATTCAGATATGACAGTTGTAACTATCATCCCAGAAATATAAGAGTCTTGTGTGGTATTGCAGGTGTTGCACACTCTCAAAACCAATTTGTAGTTCTTACAGAGGCGGGCTTATGGACTGGGAGCCAAAGGGAGATTTAGAGAGCCATATGAGCCCCTACTTCCATTTTTACTATTTAACACATCAACGTAATTACATTAAATTGGAGTCAAATGTGTTGTTATGGGGGCCATTTATGATACATCATTGCAAGGAGCACTGTGAATCCTTTAGAGATCGGATCTGCATCCACAACTTGTGTCATGAATACAACTTTCAATGTGGTGCTTGCTTAGCAACTAATTAAACTAAGAGGAAAATAGGCTTTAAAATTTACAGGCTTCCAGATAGAATTGTTGTTGCACTACCAAAGTCTGCTTCAGCAGTCTACAGTTTGAAACTGCAGTTTGAAATGAGCATAATCTCATTGTTGTAATTAATTTTGTAAATCAAGAGGTCTATGCTGGGCTAGATGCATTATCTGTTTGTTTTGCTTAACATAACAGTGGCCTCACTGTGTTTGTGATGAAATCGTATTTTGGTGTGACTTCTTTTTCTGTGACATGAATTATTAATTTGCTTATGTCAGGAACTTTGTCCAAATATGATTTAGATTCTAAAAGTTCAACATTTAACACTCTTGCCAGCTATAATTTAAAAATCCCTTATTTTTGCCTAGTAATTTTTTAGGTTGGTGGAATTAGATTTCAAGTGGTCTTATTTGTGTGTTCTCTTATTTATCAATCTGACTACGGACATTCCTTCTGGCAATTATTTCATTAGAGAGTATGAGTTAGATATTAGCATTACTCAAGATAGTATTATTTCATTAGAAAGTACGAGTTAGATAATAGTAATCCTGGTCTCTTCAAAGCCTGACTGTTGCCTCAGAATATATATGGCTTTGAGCTGGTTTCTTCAAGCTATGAGAAAAAGAGTATTGTTTAATTCCTATTTAAAGGAAAATAGTATGGGCAACCTAAGAACACCAAAGGATGTGGAGATGGGTTGAGAGAACAGTCGGATGAACACCTAACCCAATACTTTCACCTCCTTAATTTTCTGGCTTAGTGAAGTGGCATGCAGAGACAGTGGGCTGACTCTTCATGTACACACTTCATGGAGTAAGAGGCACTGGTGCCTTTGGGCTCCAAATCCAAGACAAACATCACTATACTAAAGATATATTTGAAATGTCTAAGGATGTATTAGAATTACAGAGCAGTGTTAGAGTACAAGTGGGTGTGTAACTATTATACATCACTGAGAAGTATTTTGGTCAGTTTTTTAAAACTATTATTGAATATTTAGAAACACTAAGTTTTTCTGTTCCTATTTTGAATGTTTACTGTCACTTAGAATCAGGCTGTTATGTATAAAGACACAATCAACAGTGTTTAATAAACCAATAGTCAGAGCAATTAAATCAGGGTGATGTCTTTATTGGGTTTTTAAAAATCCCATTAACATGATGGAAGTTTTAAATAATCTTCTTAAAACTTACTTCATTTCCTAATTACCAAGACTATTTTTTTTTTTGACAAAAATGAAATGCCCTCAAGGCTCGTCAGAACCTATACTGCAAGATCTTTTAAGAATTATGAAAATGGTGAGAGAAGCTGCCCCAGATTCCAGGATGACTCTTTCCCAGTGACCGAGGTTGATATCATCTTCCTTAGAAACCTAAAACTTCAACATGACTACATTTAAATTACTCATGATGCCTGCGCTATTTGAGAACTTGCTTTAATATAGCAAATACATGGCAGGTAGTTAAATGCCAGAAGATATTTAAATGACAACAGGAATATAAGTATGCATTATTCAGCACCAAGACAAGCTGATATGCAGATCAGACAGGTCACCGCCCCTAGGTGATAGCCCTTTCAAACTCACACAGACTTAGTTCTTAATAAGGAAGCCAGCTTTGGGGAAGTAATTTGCATCATGGATTGGGACAAGGTGCACAAACTCTGCTCTCTGAATAAGCACTGTGTGCTGACTTGATCCCCTGCACTGTGCATGTGGTGATTAACCATGCTGCCCCCATATTTGCATATTCAAAATTGGCTTTTTCTGGGAATTGCCCTTACTATGGAGATGACAAAGATATATCCCATTTGATTCCAAAAGTATGACCCGCCTCGCTCCACTGTAGCAATAGAAACAGATCAGGGAGTTCTATATCCTTCAGTTGCTTCTCACCTCTGAACTGACCGCCCTCCCTTCGCTGAGAGTAGAGACCTTCATCAAGATGGATAGCACACCCCTCCCTGCCTCCCGGCAGCTAGGTGTATTGGTACCACTAAACAGAGATGGGGACCCAGGAGCTGTAATTGTCATAGTTTCCTTCTCACCCTGTTGTAATCTGTTTCCAGACATAGCCCATAGTGTTGAGTAGCTCCTTCCAGCTCAAACAAACTGATGCAATGATTTGTGTGTGTTTATTATACTCTTGGGACGCACCTCCCCCCCAACCCATTATCATATTTGCTAGAATGAGTAAGACAATTACTGGCAGTATCTTTTTAAATTTTTAAGTTTCATGAACTTAAGGCACAGAATTCTTTCCTTCTGGCAGGTGCTTAGGCGGATGGGTTTTGATTATAGTCTATAGAACTTTGCTGTAACCTCATGTCCTCTGCAAATTTGAATATCATAGCCCATTAATATAGTACCTCAAAATAGCAATAGTTGCAGAAGAAGTCCCCAAAGGGAACTTCTATGCTATGACTAGCCTGGTGTCTTTGGAAGTTGTTCTCTCTTCCCACCTACTGCAGCAATTATGTGAATTGCGTATCCCCTAGAGCTAACATGAGAGGTGAGTCACATTTCTCTCTTCTTCTCTCCCACAGGGATGATATAAGTATTTGTTAACTGCCAAAATTATAAAGTCCAGAAACTTTGGGAAACTTTTCTGGCCTGAGAGTATGTGTGATATTACTTCTTAATTTTAATATTGACTGGAAAGATAAGAACAGTACACCAACAAGAGCTTGTATTTCTACACCCTGATTTTCATTAGCTAAGAAATCAGCATCTTTTCTTCATCTTCATGCAATAACCCTGGGAAGTAAGTTTATTCATTCATTTACTAATAAGTATTCACCACTGAGCTATAAAACAAGGTTTATAAATATCACCTTTATGGTATTTAGATAATGTAATATGAAAGAAAAATGTGATCATACAGTAAGGAAAAATAACCTGTATGCTTGGGAAAAGTCTACAAGGGAAGGAGAAACAGACTTTTCAGTTTCGAATTTGGGAACATGGGCTTTCCTCAGACGGCCTTTCCTCACTGAGTGGAATTGTAACAAGATTCACCAGATGTGAAGAACAAACAGGATTACATTATGATGGGATTTCTTCCTTTTATGGTAGTAATTTTAATTAGTTCAAGTAAGAACAGAAAGAATAGAATAAAAATGTAAAACCAAATCTAAAATGTTAAATTCATTGTAATACAACTGCATGGTTAAGCAGATTCTAAGCTTTCCTTAGAAACTTGGTCAATTTCAGTGAAGTATTTATATTTGGACTGTTGCAGAAGTGAAATTCCTAAGTAAAATATTTTGCATAAAGGTATCTAAATTGATTTTTAATTTTTAATTTCATTTTCTCCGAACACCTGAGACTAATAACAAACAGAATGTTATCAGCTTATGTCTCTGAAGTCTAAGATGGTCAGGATCTCAAGGCTGATCTCTTACAAGGGCTTTCTTGCCATTTTACAGAAGAAGATGGAAGGGAAACATAGAACAAGAAAAGACCACCCTTACTTTTACAAAGGTACAAACACCAACAGTGAGTGTAGAATGTTCATGATTTAACTACACCTGAAAGTAATACTGTTATGAAGGGAATTAAATTTCAGCATAAGTCATGGAGGAGAAAAACATTCCTTCCAAATAAAATGAAAGACAGAGTGATAAGACCATTGTAGAAGTATGGGTACATGTTGTGTATTTAGAACAGCTACAAAGAACATATATTGATATGTATGTGTGTATATGTGTGTGTGTAAAACCTGAGAATGCCAAAATTGCCTCATTCTGAATGAATTACATTTCATACAAGTATATGATTTGTTCCCTTGGTAGGCAAGGTGTATGTGGTGTGTGTGTGTGTGTGTGTATGTGTTCAATTTTTGAAATATTAGGTGCTTATAAGCCTGGCATAGTATACTTAAATTCTAGTTTTATGGTGCTATTTCTGTGCATGGATACAAGATTTTTAAGTGCTTCAGTTCCTTAATCTGTAAAAATATCTACCTTGAATTCTCATTGCAATTAATTATTGACTTACAATTGAAGAAGACAGTTTGTTGAGTAGATATTAATTTTAGAGTGCTTTATTATAATTTAGCATCATTAATTTATCTAACCTATTTTCACACAGTAATTGGCTGAGCTCCTCTGGGACTAATGATGTGCACAAAATCACCATTGGCGATTGCTTCTGCCAAGCACAATTTTAAAAACAGAGTCATGCATACACTTAGACATGAAGACAGTTGGCAAAGCCGATGGAAGGAGAGCCCTTAATCAGGATCTTCAACTCACTATCAAAAGTCCATAGAACATCAGAAGTAACAGTACATTGCTACCCGAGAAAGAACAGGTGTCTATAGAAAGAGGATTCAAGACTTCGAATGGTACTTTTATGAAGGGCTAAGCCATAGGGGACCTGTCCAATTTTATCCTGTTTTCTTCCATAATGTTTCCATTTCTCCTCAAGGAAGCAGCATTTTCATTATTGCATCTGCCATATTCTTTTTATTTTTTACTGATAGAGTTTTTCCTGAAATCAATGGAGTCACACTCTGTCAGCATTTCCTGCCCATGACAGTAAATCCTGAAGACATCTTCATACTGTAGGCTATTTCTCTACTCTCCCTCGGCTTTCTCCTAGAGATACTGCTTAGAATATTGGCCTGATAGCCATAAAGCTGAAATGAAGTAAGAGAAGGGGCATTCAGTTTTGAACTGGGAGAAAATTATGCCAGAATTTGAATGATGGCAAATTATTTCACCCCTCTGATCTTTGTTTCTTCAGTCCTAATATGGTGCTATTATGAGCTTCCCAAGATTCCCCTGAGAACTGAATGGGTTAATGTTTATGTGTTTGGAGTATAGCAACCACCCTTGGATAGTTAACTGAATATTCATCTTTAGTGTCTTTCCAAAATACAGTCAGATTTTTTCCAGTCAGATGTTTCTGCTTATTTTTATTTTGCTATTTCTCTTTAATATCATCATTTTAAAAGCAACCCATATTGAACAGTATGAAAATATAAATTAAAGAAAATTAGTATATGTCCATGCTGAGGTAGTTTTGCTGAGATCTTTCCTGTATTATAGCCTTGTTTTTCATCCCAATAATTATGTCTTTTTTTAAGAGAATGTTTTCAAGGTCATCAATGTTTCACATGGAAATTTACCAATTAATCTTTACCATAAAAAGTAGAAACTGGTACACATCCTTACAGTTTGAAATGAGAAGCACTGAGCTGTCAAAGTTTGTAGTGGTAGATTATTCCTGTGTGAAAAATGCTTATTTGAAAGCAGGACTGCTCAGTTAGAATTTATATATTTGCCACAGTTATTGTCTTTGAAATGGATGCTTTATATAATCATATCTTTTTAAAAATTATATTGCTTTTAGGCAGCCTCTGGATTTTTTCTCATTAAAATGTTTTTTGAGTTATATGAGGAAATCTTAATTGCATTTTGTAGACACATGCCAGTTTTATTTTTACATAAATTAAGCAAATAACCTGTACTGCTATGAGAAGCCATTTACTGCCATCAACAATACTTTTATGAAAGTTTTGGAAAGTTCCAAAAGATCAAATTTTTATTTGCTTGTATTGGCATAATCTGGAAGAAGATGTAGGAATAGTTGGTAAAATGACATTCCAAAACTATTTTGAGCAATGTCACCAAGAGTGGAACAACACTGCCAATCTGGACTACACCAAAGTAGACGGTACTCATAGGACTGTGTGATTCATGGTGTTCCTACTGCTGTGTGGTTGCAGTTCACATACAAGCGATTTCCAATTTGACTTTAAAAACATCAACCAATCCTGTAATTGATCATTTTAGGTAAGTAAGAGCCACAGTCTCCAAAGAAATCTATCATGTCTTCTTAAGAGAGTGGTTGGAGGTAGACATGTTTGCCAAAGGATCTTTAGTACCTTTCCAATCAGATTTTACTAAGAAATTTCCACAGTTATCTGCTTTGCTCATGGGAACTCAAAAACCAGCAGTTAATTATGATATTAGAATTTCTTGGCTTAAAATATGTCAAACCAAATAAAATTTACTCTTAGCCCTTTAGAGAATTTCAGGTCATTAAATGCCTGGATGAAAGCCTTCATAGGGATACTTTTACTTGGCTGCTAATCCTTCCTGTAGGACAAAAAAATATCATTTCACAAACTAAAATTTAAAAAAATTAAATGATACAAAAGAATCTTATTTTTCAACTAACATATCAATAGCTTAAAAATCATCTCCTACTGGCTTTCCAGGTCTGCAAGTAGCAACTCTTGTCAGATAAAGAAGCAAGGGGCAAAGTGACATTGACCAAATGCCAGGACACCAGGCAAGAGATTATTGACAGGAGAGTCACACTGATGTGATAAACATAGTCAGTCAGCTTCTCATACAGCCTTTTCGTTCTATTTTTGTTATCTTTGTCAAAAAGTAGAAAAACATCATCTTCTATCTGTGCCTCACTAGAAACAAATGCCACAGTTTCTAGGGCCACCAAATACTGTTATCACCTGATTCAAGTATCAATACAGTTCAACTACAAGAAAGCTTAGCAGAAAGGCTGCTTTCTGAAAGCAGTGGTGAGAGTGTGTGGGTATTTGCAAGAGAAATATATGGTTTGTGTCCCTCTTCTTGTTCCAGAAACAAAAACTTACCTGGTTCATCAATATTGCAGCTCAGTAGAAAGAATAAAGCATTTGGAAGGACAAAGATCTGGGTTCAAATCTCAACTTCTACCTTTCAGAATTATTATGAGGATTGAATGTCTCAATGGTATTGACAAATATAAACAGCTGCTGGTATTATTATTTTGTTAGTCTAGAGCAGCCCTTAAAATCCCCAAGAAGATTATGTAATAGTATTACCATTCATGTGATACCCAAATGTATTCTGTATATCTGAAAGAGTAGGGGGTCTCTCTCATCTGAGGCTTTTAGCTTCAAATCTGCTGATGAATATAACATGGAGTCATTAACCACAGAGGCTAGAAAGGTAAAAAAGGGACCATTGAAGGGGAGGCTAATGAGGGTCATATCTTGATGATAACAAACAACTGTCTAATTGTACTTAAGGCCCAATCAATACGAGAAAACACAGGCCTGATCCTGGAAACCAAGCCAGTTTCCCAGGACTAATGGATCTTAGAGAAGAATCTCCTGCTGCTATTTTACTAAACCAGAGTAATTCTCACATTCTACATACTTTAGGCTTATCTGCACAGCAAGTGTATCTGTCAACCCCATCAATGAAACTTATTTCTCATTGCAATAGATTGAGGCCATTATAGAAAACCCAAAACCTGGTCAAAATAGAGAAAAGAACTGATGCTGGAGGGCCTAGGCACCATAGATGCATTTATAACACCACTTTGGTAGGCTCTGGAGAAGAATACGGAGAAGAATGATTATCAGAACCAGAGGAGCAGAGAATCTGCTGGGAGAATGTATTCCCTGGAAATAAACGACAAGGAAGCTTCACCCAGTATCTCAACAGCATGGCTGCTTAAATAAGACCTGAGCAATTGACATCCTAACACGACAGAGAAATACCATGGGATCCCACCCCTTAATAAAGAACTACAGGCACCTAAAGCAGGCTAGCACAGAACTAGTCTTCTCTAAGAGTGAGCCCCCTAATTTGTTATTCAATATCAAATTGATCACCTCAGAAATCACATACATACAAGCAACACTAAGTGGACTAAATTGTATTTATATATTTATATGTGTAACAGTAACAAAGGAAAAAATGAAACAAAGAAAAAAAAAGAATTCTAGGTTTCCAGGATCAGGGGTGTGTTTTCTTCTATCAGGCCTTAAGTTCAACTAGACATGACACAAAGAAAATGAGAGAGCAAAGGTGGGGGAGATTTGGGAGGATGGTGGGAGGAAATGGAAGGGGGAATGTCGTAATTATATTTTATATTCAAATAATAAAGTTAACAAATAGTAAAATACTCTGGGGCTTTGAATGTCACATTGCCAAAGCCTATGATCTCAAACAACTGCTTCAGAGAGTGGAAATGTTTGTTTTCTTATATGTTACTGTTTTATTCTTTCTACTGTCTGAGTGTCTATTTCCTTATACCTCTGAATATTTTTACGGAAAGTACTTGTAGATGAAGGAGGAAGGTATAATACTGGTTACAAAGAGAAAATGCTGAAACTATTACCAACTTTTAAAAGCCCATACTTCAGAGCCTTAACCAAGTTGTGTGTGAAAACTATTTTGAGGTTCACTCTGACAATTAACAATTTTGAAAGTTTTCTTCTAAGACAACAGAGATCAATCTCAATAGAGCTCAATGTAACATTTCAGATAGTGGAATTTATTTAACACAAAAGTACATGTTCTCATAAGCAACTTGCAACTTAAATCATTGTTAATGGCAATCTGGTTTTATAATATCTTTACAGGACTGATTTTGAATATCTTGTGCTCTTCTGACTTTCTGACTGTACGGTGTAGGACAGGAAAACACTTCAGCACCTAGAATTGATTGTTTCTTTCCCTATTTTGTGATGCCTTGCTATTAAAGCTCATTTTATTAGTTCAACTTGGACACTATGTTAACCCTCAGGCCACAAAGTATTGGCAAGCATTTGATTTCATTTTTCCCATTGGCATAGCTGCCTTTCAAGAAACAGTCCCTCCCTTTCTTTTGTTTGAATTGGCTACAGTATTTCTTGCTTAAGGGATTTACCAGAATCTGGCTATACCTGGGACTGAGTTAAAATCAGGGTAGAGAGATGGGAATGGGAAGGTTATAAACTGACCACTGAGTGGATAACATCATTCTTCCAGCTTTTCAGAAAAACACATGCACACTATGAGCCCAGACTTACAGAGGTGGAAAAATGAACAGAACATATGGTAAAGTGAAAAATTAATATTAATAAATGGAAAACCTATTTCCCCAACAGACATTTTATTTTAATATTGTTCTCTACTGGAATGATTTATTTGACTCTCTAATCTACTTGAAATGAGCAATAGGCTAAAAATGTGTGTGTCTCTCTCTGTGTTTGTATGTATATATGTATGTGTATAATATATATGATATATGATATATATGTATATACATATATATCACTTAGAGCAGAAGCAAAAAGAGACAAAATGAAAACCAATTTTAAAAATTCCAGATTCTATAAACCTAAAAACTCTGTAGATTTAAATTTTTGTTCAAAAAACTGTTACAATGCTTGCTAACAGAACATTACGTTTCTGTGTTTTTACTGTCATGTTAAAATATATTTTAAAAATGCTTAGAAATACAAAGCATTATTAATTATTCATGTCTGTGTAAGTATATCTCTTACGTTTAAACAGTCTGGACAAGAAAAGTAGAACAGACTCTAACCAAGGAACAATCAGAGCTGTTATGAAAGAATCAAAGAACTTTCTGAGCAGCACATGACTTTGAAAGTCAACAAGAAATATTAACACTAGACCAATGTGTGCTTTTGGTTCTGTAACAAGATTACATAATGGGATGGAGTTGAGCAGAAGTGATGGAATCAGTTGTTTAGTCATTGCTGAGGTCTTAACTTCAACCTTAACTGAACTGACCAAGTTTTATTTTCCCTCCACTACCCACTCCACATCTCACCTCACGGTATCATCATAAAAAAGATTTCTAATATGGGAGGCAGTTGTCTATTCATTCAGCATCCCCTTGCTGTTGGGTTTTCTTTCTTAGAATCTATTGGCTGGTTACTGAAATTGATGGATTAACATGGCAATAAAAGTGCAAGAGGAAACAGGTGTTGGCCATCGCTCATCAAAGATAGTTTTTCCATAAACAGTGCCCATAAGCTTGCTCTATCCTGGATTGATTTATTCATCAAGGTTGTGTTATGTCAGCTACATTCAAACTATGCACCAAACTGCGGGAGTCCCCAAGTCCCAATCAGAAGCCTTGTGGGGTCAAATCTATTTCCACAATAATCCTGTCTTGATGCTTGCTTTCATTCTCATTCCCCAAGTATGTCATGGAGTTTTCCAGTGTCTCAGAAACCTAAATGGAATTATTTTCTGAGGGTTTCTGGTAAGAGTGTGTGTGTATGCTAGTGACTAAAATTTTCTCCATTTTAACTTAGAATACAATAAACAGATATTGTCAGATAGAATCGCATAGACACGTTCTCCTTGGGCCCTACAATAATTTTAAACACATTCTGGAATCCAGCACTCTGAGGACACTTGTTTTGGCAACATAGTAGTTAAAACTGAGCAGTATCAATAATGGGCTAATATTGTGTAGGTTCCTTTTTTCTGTTTTCCAATTTGGTTGCAGAACCTAGGATAGTTCAGAGCCTGTTCTTTCTAGTCTAAACATTTAATTAGTCTACTAATGTTTCCCTGTTACATGAATAAAATTAAAATCTGTTTAAATTCTGTAGATCTATATAGTCCTAAGTATCAAAAGAATGATTCTCATTTCTCAGCAACTATATGCATAAAAGAAGGGTCTTGCATTCCATAGAATGTGCTCATTAATAATGGTGAATAGTGGCAATTAGAGGCTATGGATTATGCATTTAGCATATGCTATCCTGCGAGTAAGAGGTTGACTCTAGAACTTCTACAAAATGCGATTTACTAATCTTAAAATCTAATATTACCAAAAAGAAATAAAAATAAAGTTCTTGAAAGTAGAGTTCTGGACTCTCTTAAAAGAGAGAGGACTCAGGGGTTAAGATCACTGGCTGCTCTTCCAGAGATCCAGGGTTCAATTCCCAATGCCCACAGGGCAGCTCACAACTATGTGTAACTACAGTTTCAGTGGATTGGATGCCCTCTTCCTGCCTCCGTGATCACCAGCTATGCATATGGTACACATACATACATTCATGCAAAATAACCATATACATAAAATAAGTAAGTATATTTATTTTTAAGTAGAATTACATTTTATGTTGATAAGTATTTTTATGTTTTATAAATGGGACTTCAATCTTTCTTTTTGCTGCTCTGTTGTATATTTTTGTCAGTCACTATTTATGAGGGACATCGAATATACTTAAGGAATTTTGAAAACGTGAATGAAGAAAGCCCAATTTCTGCCCTCAGAAAGCTCACAATTTACAGGGGAAAAAAGCATGGTGTCCAGGAAGAGCATTTGCATATTTATTGGCCATCTTCTCTTGAGAAACTTATTCAGTAAATATCTAAGATGTAGAAGAAACCCTATGATAATCCAGGTACAGAGAACACCATACATGAACACACACACACACACACACACACACACACACACAAGCAATTGTTCTGCACAAGAAACAACATGAGGTTATAGGATTATGTGACCTTGGTAATGATTGGTGATGGGTAAGAAATTAAGAATGGAATTTGATTGTGGAGGGATTTACTTGCTGTTTTGGATCATTTGAATTTCATTTACCATTTCACAAAAGTTATGTACTAAAAGGTTTGTGTGGGCCAGGCAAATGATATGATTATTGGATATTCTGTAAGTGACACTTTTGATTTATTTTCTAATTTTGAAATGCAAAGCTTTCTTTGTTTTTAGTACAAGATGGAAAGGTATAAACATTTAAGTAAACCTCTTGATTTTCCCAGTTCTAAAATCTAATTTGCTAACAACTTGAATTAACCCTGGTAAGCTGCACTGAGACTTGAAGGTGCTGACTCATAAGCAGTGATAACATAACGGGTTTTCATTTTATGAAAGCCAATCTGGAAACTCTGGACAGGGCACACAGAAAGAACATCTTCAGTAGAAATGCTAGACACAGAGGTGGTGGATGGGATTGAAGTGTCACTGAGAGACAGCACTTGGAAAAAGTTATTTAACCCTATTTGAAACAGTTACAGCCACAGTCTAAACATTTTATTCTCAGAAGCATTTCCTGTGTCATCCTGTGATTTTTTTTTCAGGAGTGAACACATCTGTTAAGTTTAGGAATAGAAATTAGAAAGATAGTAAAAGCCAGAGTCTCAAGGAGTTTGGTATGAGATTGTGTCTCTCAGGAATATCAGAATTTACACTCATGAAATCTCACCAATATGACTGCCTAAACATTAGTTGAACAAGGACAACAGACATGCTAACATGGACAAGGAGAAACACATGAGGCTTCAACCTTATCCAAAGATAACTAAGTAACTAAAGGATGCTGGAAGTGAGAAAATATAATTTCTTTAAGCACACAAATTGGTTACTGAATATCAAATGGTTAGTTTTGAAAACATGAATACAATTAACATTATATGATTGAGCAAGTTGTTTTTATATATTTGGGCATATATATATATATATATATATATATATATATATTGATATAGTTAGCACACACACACACACATTTTATACAATTAATGAGAAAAGAGACCAAGAATTTGAAAGATAGAAAAAAAAAGAGGTATATAGGAGGGTTTGGAGAAAGGAAGAAATGGGGAAATGGCTTAATTGTACTACAACCTCAAAATATAAAGAAATAATATTTTAAAAGAATGAAGAAAGACAAGTTTTCATATTTGTAGGGGGAAAAAAATCTCAAGAAAGATACTCAATGGCAGAAAGTCAACTCTGTTGAGGACAGCAGCATTATTGATCTCGCTGTTTAAGGACCATGAGAAGCAGAGGGCAGAAGCTAACATGAAGATATTACCTAATCATGCTTGTTAGACTATTTGTTTTCCAGATTTAAACCCGGATATTGGCAGATGACTCTATCTGTACCACATACCTGATGGCCATCTTCCCACAGAGCAAAGTGTCTTAAACAAAAGTACTTTTGAGCTCTGTGCAGTTAATGCAAATGGAGCTTTGGCAAGGTTTTCCTCAGAAAGCTGCCCAAATTCCCCTCCTCATTTCTTCCTGCCTTACTGGTTTGGGTAAATAAAATATTTATGATTTGGTAATAAAATCTCCCAAATACTAAGCCCTTTCATATGTCCACAAGGTGTGGGAAACTTCAGAACGGCTGAAAATAGTGGGATTTAGCTGACGTCTTTGAGTGGAACTGGACCACTCTAGAGTTCCTGCCTGATGTCTCCTTGAGTTAAGGACATAAGTGGTCTTTTGTTTGATTTTCACTTTAGGGAAAAATCATCAGGATATGTCCACTCAAGAGAACTCTACCTATTGAAAATCATTTGATCGGTTTTTCTTTTTTTCAAATTCATATTGTGTGGATTCTATTGACTAGTCATCACCAGCTTAGTTGCATTGATTTATTAGATTGGGGAGAAGATATGAACTGAATTTTCTTTTACTAATCTTTGGCAGTGTGGTTAACACCTGACCTAATCACAGCTCTTTTTTCAGCCTAATCCAAGGGGCATTGTACCTACTAACTGTGGGGCCCCTCATGCCTCTCTGGACCCCAGCCTGCTTGAGCCATTTAGGCTGTCAGATCCAGATTCTTTGATTTTTCTAACTGTGTAAAATGGTAGATTTACAATAGCCATCACATGCAATTTCTAACGACTTGCTGAGAAAGTATATGTGAAGGGGGTTTAGCAGAGTGTCTAGAATATAGAAAACACTGAACATTATTGCTATTGTCACTGTTGGTGTGGGTCATGTTGTTTTTACTCTTTGCAGTACGGTTTAAAAGCAGATGTTAGTTAATGTAGACATGAAGTTTGATTGAACAAGTGTGCCTAGCCAGCTGCTATTAAAAGACTAACAGAGACATATGTTGGTCACCCTCAAAATATTTGTTGCATTATTTGTCCTGTGTACCTAGAAAATCAGAATAAACACAGTTGCTTATATTTTGCTAATTTAAGGAGAATCTAGCTACTTTGTAAGGAAATGAACAATAGAAATTCTGATTTGTTTTGTTTTATTTTCATTACTGTTTTTTTTTCCAATCTGTAAGCTAGTTACTGGATGGTTTTACTCATTTGTACCAATTCATGTCTCATGACATATCAGAATGGTTGATTCAAGGACTCCAGATGCCATTTGAGAGATAAATGATACCCCTGACTCCAGAAGAATCAATAATCTCATGTGTTTGAGCATTTAACTTTATTTAACTTTATTTCTTTGTTTATTCCAACCTTTCATAGGAGCCAGTAGATATATGGATGCTTGATCAAATACTTAAAGCAAATATAAATTACAGGGCCCTTACATATGCAATATCCATAAACTCACTAACTTGCTTTTCAAGATTCTTATAGTAGATTACCCAGTAAAGGTTATTTAGAAAGGCATTTTAAATTTTAACACTTCAACCTTAGTTCTTGAAATGATTTGAAGAAGTATCACAGAATGTTGTACAGTTCTGTGGTGGCATAAGCAGATGTTTTACATATTTGTGAAACTGTTATGTATTTTATAAGTGTAGAGTTAAATGGAATTACTGTGTATGAAATTGTAAAATATTTGTGTGACTTCTGTTTTATTGCTCTCTGTCCCTCCATCCCTCCCTCTGTGCCTCTCTCCTTCTCTCTCTCCCTCCCTCCAGTGCCCTCCCCCTTTCTCTTAGTCTTGCTTTTTAAAAGACAAGCATTTTTCTGTAAAGCAAAACCCCTGAACTTTTTTTGTTTTTTTTCTGGTTTTTTTTTGGGGGGGGAGGTTGGGCACTGAGGACGTGGTTTATAGTGTAACATCTAAAATGGAGACACAGGAATAACAATGAACACTTAAAGTTATTTTATAACATATAAAAATTTCTCAATTTTCTTATAAAAACATGTAATATATTTTTTATATTCTTTCATCTCTTCCTACTTCTCCCAGATTCTCCCTCCTTACCTAATTATATATGGTTTCTATTTTTCAAAAATAACAAAAACAAAAGCCAGAAAACTAAATCAAAATGAAACAAAAAATAAGATATGGTAATCCAAGCTTTTGAATTTATTTTGATAATAAATGTGCCAAATCTAAAAGTAGGATATATATTCTATTTAGAAGGACATAAATTTGATTTTAGCTTTACTGAGTTGGTGATCCTTTTGTTCATAAAGAAGAGACCTTCTTTTCAGTTTTGTCTTATTCCTCAGTTTGACCTTGTAGCAATCCAGTGCTCTAAACTTTATTATGTGCTTAACATGTTTCCATGTGCTCTGAAAATCACACATGTAACTCCCAGAGTAAGTGGCAGTTACTGATCATCTACTAAGGAATAAGCACAGCTAGAAACTTCTTTAAATCTCTTGTAATTCTCTTATTAGGCAACTGATAAGTGACGGGAACAAATCACATGATTGCAAAAGAGAGTTGTCAGCCACAGAGACCTGTTTTTTCCAGGTCTGTCAGATTATGAAACGTTCATTGCATACTATGGTTTGAATCTCTGTCCCTTTGATGACGGAGAAAATGAAACTATCAGAAGTACAATCAAATCAAGAGCAGTAAGAGTGGTATTGAGGACCAGACAAGCTCACTGAAGAGAATCTTTAATAATGTCCTTAAATTTGAATTCTATTTCTATCTCCAATTCTCTTTAAGTTCATAATTTTAATAACTTCTTTTTGATTAAAATTGTAAACACGGACTATATGAGACCGAGAAAAAAGAACAAACTAGAAAAAAATATCTGTTTATTATTTTAGTACTCAGCCAGAATTCTGCTGGCACATTTGTTCTTATAATTCTCTGATTTTATTCCCAACCCAAACATGTATGATAAGTAGGAAATAGCATGTAACAGTTTATCCAGCAGAAGATTCTCAGAAAAAGGCAGCTAAAAGGACAGCATGATTGATATGTGAGATGTTAACAAGGGGTCCTAGAGCTACAAAATTTTCATTTGGTGGCCATAGCAGCCTGAGAGACAGGACGGACTCATCATAGTCTGACCAGACTCTCATGCACCAAGGTGAGAGAGGAAGGTGGGTGTAATAGAGAGGTAGATTTGGGGGGATGTTAGGGGGAAAGTATAGCCTGCTTTAGCTTCCACATTCACATGGAACTCTGTATAAGGAAGAACTGTCTAAAAGTAAGTATTCAGAAGCTTAATTATGGCTGTGTCCAGTTTCTATTTGTCAGGGTTCTCCAGAGAAATATAACCAATAGGGTGTATTTGTGTACACCAATGAACATACGCATACCTGTATGCGTATATAGGTGGGGAGGAACAGAGATGGATTGATTTTGAGGAATTGGCAGTTATGATTCTAGCTGAAACCTACAGAGCAGGCTGACGCGGAGAGACCTGAAGAAGCATCAATGAGGAAGTCTGGAGTTTGAACACAAGCAGCACTGAGGCAGAAGCTCCCACCCCAACCCCTGCCTGAGGCTCTTAATCTTTTTCTTGTAATGTCTTCATCTTACTGGAGGATACCCACCTAAATTCTGTAAGATCACTGTTTCAAGGTAAATCTACTAAAATAGAAGTGGACCTCATCTTTAAAGAAAATGCTTGTAGAGAGTCCATTTTAGGCTAACAGATGACCAAAATATCTATATTGTGTGTCCTTTCCAAATTAAAACCTAAACTAGATCCTTACATCTTTATAATCTTTGAATGATTTTTTTTTAACAAAGCAGCCAGACAATATTCTAGGTTCCTAAGAAAGGGAAATGATTGGGAAAGGGAATATGATTGTTTTTTTTAAATTTTAGGTATTCACCTCTGGCAACAGGCTTACATATTATTGGTAAGGCGCATTTCAGTTTGTACAAAGTATAATAAAGAAAACTGGTAAGGTCATGTTAAAGAGTTCACAAGTATGTTTTACGTCCTCTGACCCTCGTTACTCACTGAGGCTGACCCACAAAATAGGCGTGTGCATTCCAGCTCAGAAAACAAATGGATTGTTAACGCAACCGAATGTTACCAAGTTCCGTTCTTTCTGCAGGTATACATGGATGAACATATCAGCATGTGCACGGACCTCATGAACACAATCTGTTCATAAGTGCTTATAAAACTCACTCCTTCCTGTAATTCAGCAAACACAGTGCTTTGGGACTATAGCTGAGGGACAAAGGATGGTCTCTCTAAGACCTGTGAGGTGAGATCTAAGCCAAAGGAGCCAGTCAGAGCAGGATGGCCAGGGCTGCTGGGATTTATTAACTGACAGCAAATAAGCGAGGCGAGGCGGGGTCTGCACTGGAGCTGCATCATCATAATGGAATTTTACTGTAAACATAATGTGAAGTAATACATGGCCATTGAAGCATTTCATTTTGGTGAGGGGAATTATTTAATGCTTTCAAAATTATTAATAATACCTCAATAATCAGTGCATTTTCAAAATGAAAGAACTCTCTGGACAGAAATTCACCTTGGGAACTTGACGACTACATGGAAAGGAAATGATTGTGGCAGGGGGGATGGAAACTTGAACAGTGTCTTGGAAATTTACCATAAAGACCACGTGAACAATCCTATGGCAGGAACAAAGGTCATGAGCCCACCTGGGCAAAGGTCGAAATTACAGGGGTCTCCCTCCACAAGAGATTTCTGGAAGGGGAAATTAGGATATCAGCTAGTTGGTGCAGTTTTCTTCCTTATCAGATTGCTAGTATTGGGCAACATATTAATGGTGACTTCGAAGAGTATTCTCCCTTCAAAACTAAAGTTCTAAGTTACAAAAGACATATGAGAAACAAATTCATCTCAGGATTAAGCACAATTCAAATGAATGAGAAGAGTCTGGAGTGGGAGGGGCAGGCATCTGGAACTCTCTTACTTGTCAAGTGATGGCTCTGTCCTCAACTAATGTGACGCTGATGCTGGCACTGTGAACGCTGGACGTTCACTTTTAAACTGGAAAGGAAGACTTTATTTTATGTAAGTAATTGTAACCTTTTCTTTTTGGGAGGTCTCCCTCTTCATTTTCTCTTGGGAAGTCAGTATACAATAGCACTTTTTCAAATATTAGTGAAGATAGACCAAGCCATTGTAAAATCATTCTAATGCTGAGATGGCCATTCAGAAAGAAGCATTTTTGCTTCCATGACCATTACGTTACTGTTTATTATAAATGGCGGGATGTGTGTCTGTGGGTATATAGACCATAGGGAGTTGAAAAGAAATCTGAGTTGTCATCAAATAGCACAGAAAGGGATTTGCTTTGTTTGAACATCCAAATATGACTGTAAAAATGGAAAGCCCGAAGCTTTCAATAATCAATTCTTTTTTCAAGACTACTATCTTCACCCAGAACTTGGCTATGGAAAAAACACTTTTATTGGCTTCCCTACATTTTGAGTATTTCCAAATCCATCTTTACAGTTTGTGAAGGCCACCTTCTAAGAAAACAACACATATAGACCATGTCTGGAGTAGGTTCCAAACATTTTAGGAGAATAAGAGGATAGAATGAAGAAGGAGGAAAAGGAGGAAAGGGAGGAAGAAGAGGAAACAGACTAGTGTTTATTGACTATTGAATAAAAGAAAGGCTTTGTCTTACTGATACACATGTACTATTGTGCTTTTAAAATTAACCGAGTCCATATTCGCCTACTATTCTAATGCCTTCTTAAACAGTGTGTAGTTATAGGACAAAATTTTACTTCATTGGCAATTACACCTTTCAAGACATAGAGTCAGAACTAAGTGAAAGCAAAATATGTTGCTCATTTTTAAGTTTCTTACTTTTCCTGGCATGTAAGATCTTGACAAATGAAAGAAGTTCCTGCTTTTCTACTCTCTTCATGTCCTATGATGTGACCACCCTGGAAACTGCTGAGTAGAAGTTAGTCACTGTAGCCTCTGGGAATGGACCCTGTGCTTTCGTGCCAGCTTTTACATGTCATGAATCTGAGAATGTTTCCTTAAATCAGGTCTGAGTTTTGCCCTTTATTTTCTGTATCCCCAAAATGAAAATTAATCATGAGAGATTTGAAGAATTCTTTGCCATGTGAAACATGAAATCAGATTGTGTGTCTGATGTATCCCATGTGATGTCCAGCACTCATTAACTTGTTCAGTAAATGGGGAATAATTTTGTGTTAGTGCATAAATGTCTCCAGTCTTATGGGTCTAGGCAACTCTGCCTCACAACCTTCCAAAGCTTTGTTCAAATATTATAGGATTGCTTCATGTAGTGGTTTATGCCTATAATCCTAGAATTCACAAAGTAGAGGTAAAGGATTATTACAAGCTTGAGGCAAGCGTAATCTACACAGTAAGTTTTAAGTTCCATCAATGTTTAAAGATCCTGTTTAAATATCTACCTATCTGTCTGTCTACCTATCATATCTACCTATCATATCTATCTACCTATCATATCTATCTATCTATCTATCTATCTATCTATCTATCTATCTATCTATCTATATCTCTCTTTATCTATCTATCTATCTATCTGTCTGTCTGTCTGTCTGTCTGTCTGTCTGTCTGTCTGGCTATCTATCTCTCTGTCTATCTATCTATCTATCTATCTATCTATCTGTCTATCTATCTATCTATCTATCTACTATCTATCTATCTATCTATCTATCTATCTATCTATCTATCCTCTAGTCATCAATCATCTATCTAATCTATAGCTATTTAATCGGTCAGAAGAGCTACAGTTATTGTTGTAGAAAATGAATGCAATCAATGCCTGAAAGAAATTAGGCCAGGCTTTAGGAAACCCAGGCTGGAAAAGTTAATCATCTTCTCAACATAACCTAAGGGACAAACCATTAGGATTCATGGCTGTACACTAGAAAACCTGGAACATTTTTCCTCCCAACTGATAGCTTCCCTCCTCCCCCTAAATTTATATGCATGGTTGCCTCAGAGATCACATTATTTTAATGGTTGTCATTATTATCATCCATTTAAATACAGAAGAATTTAGTTTGAAGAGAAACTATAATCTTTCTTTATTTTAATTCACATTTTGTACAGGAAAACCATGACTTGCAGGTTCAAAGGAGGAAGCCTTTAAAAGGGCTTGTATACGGCCTCATAGGCTTCTTGGACATCAAATAGCTCAGCAAAACAGCATTATGATGATTTAAATGTAAATGAATTAAAAACATATGGATCGCATTCCCTGGGAAATACACATGGGTTTGGAAATTAAGGGAGAACTGCCTGACAAAATGCACAGCACTTGGCTTAGCCCAGAAATTGCTTGAATAATGGGTTCAATTTTTTGCCAAATCCCAAAGGCCATAGGTTTGTCCTATGAATATTTTCACCAAACTGGTGGGTTTTGAGGTTGCGAGACTTTGAGAATCGTGCTAACCTGTCAAAGCCAGCTCCTGCTACCACCACTCCAGTGCCCCTCTCCACATGGTATGTTGGGTGTGTGGTCACCCAAGAACACTAAGTTCTAGGCCAACTGAAATAGGTGGAGATGGGAAGAGCTGCTTGGATTTCCCCCTCAGACTTCCCTTTTCTTTTTTTTCTTTCCTACTCATTCATCTTTTTACCTTGACCATTTTTATTCTTTCTGAATAAATTTTTTTGTCTCTTTCTCCCACACCCAAGGATCTTGTTCATTCTCTTAAGAAAGATAATTATCAGCAGAAGTTTTACCCAGCATGCTCATCACCAGACAAACCTGGGAGTATTGGTGGAATGAATTTTCCATTGACTAATAAATTTTTCTTTTTTAAAATTAGCCATCACGGATGGAAAACGTGAAAGCTTTTCTCTAAATGACTTAGCTTCAACCCCAGCATAAGAGCAAATCCTGGCCCTTGGGATGCTATATTTAAAGTGTCTCGGAGCCTCTGGAAAGTAACATCACTTAATTCAGCTTATTTTAAAGAGCAATTTATTGATATTAACATTAATTCTATGCATAATTAATTGATTCCGTTCCAGAAAGTTGGCACATAGACTATCAGAGATGTGAGGCTAGTTCATTGCTGTTCAGTGTTGATAGAGGCAAGTGTCACAGTAACAAGATCTGGCGTGTGTGTGTGTGTGTGTGTGTGTGTGTGTGTGTGTGTTACAGAATATACTGCCTCTTGATAAGCAGCTACAGAATGGATAGTGAAATCCATCCGCATGGATTTGCTTCCCATATGGAACTAATTGCCTCTGGAATAGTCAAAGCCAAAAGATCTCTACAATTTCAAAAGCTTCTCTTATCTTTCTCAGCGTATGGCTGTTGACAGGAGCGAAACGCATCTATCCCCATTTATTATATCGGTCTCATCAAGTGCAGACGTGTTGATGGGGCACTGTTAGAGAACCAGATGGTCCAAGTTGGTCTTTTATGCTTCAGGCATTCCCTCGCCCTGATTTTACAAGTCCAGACAAACGCTGTCCCATGCTTGGGGTGATCTTCTAGAACTTGTCCAGTCTCCTGCTGGTCCTGAACAAGGCACTGAAAACACAAACAGCAGGTTTCTATGTCCTTTTCTCCTGTATCACAAGAAGGCATGCTTTAAAAATAAATCTGTTATAGTGCTGTAAGTGGCTCGTGGAAAAGAAGTCTGTCTAGTGTTAGGACTCTGGTAAGTCCAAGTTTTCTCCTCAGATTGCTACTGTAGTGCTGCCTTTCCTATTTTCTTAAGCTGTATAAATCTAAAATCCCCATTCACCTTTTTCTTTTCCTGACATTTTTATCTAAACTAATAAAGAATTTAATAACACAGGGGCAATTAATTCTCTAGTTATCTCTGCCTTTTTCGTGGTGTCCATTGACATTATATTATCTAATATGTCTGCAACATGCAGTTGTCCCGGGAATAAGTACTTTAGGCATATGAACGTAAGGACTCCTCTCCACCACCTTAGCAAACATCACTATCATCACGTGGCCCTGAGAATGAAAATCAGGCTCAGCTAGACCTGGAAGACGGCACAAGTCAAGAGTGCATATGAGACATTTAGAAAACCAACCATGTAAGAATTATTCAGTGCAAGAAGACTTCCCCTCCCCTTGCCTGTTTTCCAGCCAATACTTCTTTCCTCTTCCAAGAATAGGTGGGAAAATGTTCAGAAAGAACCCCACCTACAAAAGTTTGAAATATTGGAAATGAAAAATGCTAACAAGGGAAAGAAGGATCCCTGGGAAAGGCCTTTTAGTTTTCTGGAAAATGTCTTGTATTTCCTTTGACCCAATTTCTTAATCTTTGAGTTGAGATTCTAGAGAGCCTTTATCCTAAAGTCTCTTTGTAAGGGTTGACACATAATTGTTGGAGCCCTGTTTGCCTCTATGTCTAATGCTCACTGCACCCAAATCAATTATTTGGTCCAGCCAAGCCTGCAGTTCTCATCTTGGTTGCTATCCCTAGTAAATTTCTGTATAGTGGTGCTCAATGTGAAAATTCTGGGAACTGGCCTTTCATTTCTCTCATCTTCAAAAATAATCAATTTTTAAAGTTCCTTTGAGTCTACCTTCAGAATATCTTGTTCATTGTTACTACCATGGCTGAGTTCATTTAGGTGATAGCTATCAATAACTTTACTCATGCATAATTCATAAAATAATTTTTACCAGTAGTTCTTAATTTCTACAAAATAAATTTCAGCCCTGTGGTATGTACAGTATTTCTGTTTGCTTTTCCTAAATATACTGTGTACATATATATTTTTTTTGCCCCTGGGACAATGACCATAATTTGTACTTTATCTGATAGATCTTTCTGAGAGAAGATTACATGGTCTAAATTCTGGCTCCTTAATCTCTTCAACCCTGTAACCTGAGATAATTGAACATAGCTCAGAGCAAGCCTTTTGTGCAAAAACAGTGGATGAATGCGACCAGCCCACTTAGCTTGGTGTTTGACTTCTCAGTGTGACCTTGGATAATTAATTTAACATTTATTTTCTTTATTTCTACTTTTATAAGAAATTAATAGTACCTACCCCACTGCGATGTAAGAACTGAATCACCCAGGACATGTAAAGTGGCCTGTGGTGGTACCTATAACCCTCATCTTTCTTTTCTTAGTATTTCTATAACTTATAAAAACCCCATGATGCTAATTTGTAAATGAGAATGATTTGATGAATTTGTTGCAGTATATTAGAACAGCAGGGTTTTTTTTAAAAGGCAGAGGTCAAATGTCATCACTATTTGAAAGCATCCTCATGGACTCTACCCTCCTGGGGACTAAGCTACTGCTACCTTTATCTTTGTAGACTGTAACTGTATTTCTAGGTGAGCATGTGACAGTATGATATAAGAATTACCTATGTATGTGTCTGTGTTCCACTTGGGGTTATAAGTCAGAAGTTTCTTCTATGCACGGCTCTTTTTAAAATTTCATTTTAATCTCCACGTCCTTTCCTAGTCTGTGTCAAGCCTGAACCTGGCCACAGGAAGCAGACCAGAGAAGTTGACTGAATACATTCTGAGTTGGGTAATGAGCCATTGTCCCACCTTTGTGGCTGCCTTTACAAACACCTAAGGTTTAATTTGGGACTGTGGCTGAGTTGGATAAGCTTCAGAGACCAGAATGTTGTCACAGCAGCAGGGACCCCATAAACTTGGCTCCTAGAACATTTTGACAAGAAAAAAATGTCAGCATTTCAAGATACCTGAGTGTTTGCTCCCCGCTTTTCTCAAACACAGTCGGGCTTTCATGTGGTCTTCCACTTGCTTACTGATACACAGTATTTTTCTTGTTGGGCCAAATGCGGCAACATATTATTTATTCGACACTGCAGTAATCTATTCAATTGGATGGAAAAGAACATATTAGTCAAATGAAATTGATGTCTGGTAGCCATGCACACTCACCCAAATAATCTTCCCTTGGATCCTGTTCACAGCTGCTTCTCCAGCTGCTTGACACCCAGCCACATTTGCACACAGGGATTTATTTTCCCTGGCCCTGCTGGGATGCTAAAACCAACTTTCCGATTCAGCCTCCGCCTCAGCCTTTAACGGTTGGACAATAGTAACACTGTGTGATGATTCCCTGGGACAGACTAAGAGGGATGACTGTTTTAATAGCACTTTATGACTCCTCAAGATGGACTGGAAACATCACCACAAGTAGCAAAAGGTATTCGCCAAGGACTGAGGATGCCTGGGTAGTCAGAAGCTGAGCTGGAATCAAAACCACGGGCAGCAGCAGGACTGAGGTCCTCCTGCATAAATTCCAGGAAATGGAGAGGAAGGTTGAGGACATGGCCATAGGGGGTTTCAGAAATGTGCTAATTGTGCAATATTCACGACTGGTGAGGGAGATATGATAAAATCTCCAGAAAACTGAAAGACAGAAACATAGGTTCTTGGCTTGGAGAGAGAGAGATCTTTATGAACTGCAGAGAGGAAGGAAGGCAGTATTCAGTAGATAGTCTTTAATGACTGTCTTGTTTTCTCTCTGTGTTTCTCTCTGTTTCTCTGTCTCTCTGTTTCTCTCTCTGTCTCTGTCCCTCTGTCTCTGTCTCTCTCTGTGTCCCTCACTCCCTCTCTGCCTGCCTCCCTGTCCCTGACTGTCTCCCTCCCCTTCCTCTTTCTTTCCACCTCCCCCTCTCCTTTCTTCTTTCTCTCCCTCTTCCTCTTTCCCTTCTCCCCTTCTCTCCCTTCTCTCTCTTTCCCTACCCCCTCCCTTCTCTCTCTCTGTCTTTCTCTCTTCTTTTACTCTTGCTTTTGGAACAGGGCAATGAGCTGGTAGAGCCTTCCTATCCCATAGGAGCAAACAGACTCTGCATTGCAGTATCTGTGCTTAAGATCAATATTTAAAAGATTGGTGCACGCAACTAGAAACTCATTGATTTGACTTAGCTTTTAAATTAGATGATCGGAAAGGTCAGATGTAGCTTTGTGTCTTAAGTCTGAACTATGAGCAGCATCTGAAATTCATTTCTAAAATAGTCGAGGAATGAAGCAAGATCCTGGTAGAAAAATTCTCACCTTCTAGGAGCCAAAAACAAACCAAATAGAAACCAAAACAACCCCCATCTCAAAAAGACCCACTAGTCTATGGTGAAGCAGAATGAGAAGCATTCTCAACCTGTATTTTGTGACAATATTAATACAAATGATGTCTCACCCAGTCAGGTCAAATCTGTGGGGATGTCTCAGCTAATGTGTGAAGAGTTCTGTTGTGCCAGGGCAGGCTGCCAAAAGTTGTGTATTCATGAAAACCCAAAGGGCCTCCAGGAAGAGGCACGAAAAACTTAGCACCACTTCCCAGAACCGAGCCCTGAATGGGGACAAAGGCCTCCTTAAGCCGTGGAGCTTGTAACCTTATATCAGAAGGAATTCATTTGGGAAAAAATTTTAAATATGCCAATGAAATTACACATATCGTATGCCACATACTAAAAACAGTCAGTTGGTTGTTTCTTCCAGAGTTCTGTTAGAACAGTTTCTGAGGCTCTATGATGACCCTATGGGGGAAGAAGCCATACTTGCCATCTAATGTTATAACTGAGTTTCCCATTGCCATAGCTGGGGAACAAGAGGCACTTATAGATGTATTGTGACATGTTGTCATTCAAATGGGATCTGCTCTGTCTGGGAAACCAACTAGGACTTTGGTCAGTGCAAGTATAAGTGACTTTAGTCATGAATAAGGGATAATTATATAAAATTGTGAGTCAAAATGGAAAGAGACTTTCTTCATATCACCAAACAGTAAGAAGAAAAGCAAGGACAGAGTGAAGGCTCTTGTTTGCTCGTCATTGCTGTACCATCTCTGTTCTCCCTACCTTCGTTTGGGGGAATGTTACTGTGAAGCCTCTCGACCCACGTGCCTCTTTTCTGAGTCAGAATGCCCAGCTCTTCCACACAACTTAAAAAACGGGGCTCTCAAGGGTTCTTGAAGCACTTCATGTGTAAAGAAAAGTTAGAATTTGCCAAGCTTTATGGAAATACATTTAAATACAGTCTTTTATGTGCCTTACTCTATTCTAGATTTGGAAGAAAAAGATAATTTTCATTGACTTAGGTTGCAGTGCTAAAATCAAGAGAAGAGATTAAACCTGTATATGAAGACTACCAATTTGATATAAAATAATGTAATATCTAGGAAAAAAGTAATTATGTTAGTACTTGGAATAGAGGATAACATACAAATGTTTAAACTGTGAATTACTACAAAGAGTTATGTAGAGTATGTTTGTAATTATGCAATTTGAATAGTACAGAAGTGTATAAAACCTTAAAGAAATACATCCTTTCAGATTCTATTAAGAAAGTATAACAACTGTGGAAAGCAACATTTGTTCAGATTTGTAGGAATCTTTTCTGGAGAAAACATACTGGCCATGACTTCATCAAAGGGAGGACCTGGGAGTCACCAACAAGCGAAATAAGAGGGGAAAACTCTAAATGTAAAGAAGAGAGGGCTTGCATTTGAGTTAGAATGACAGAGGTAGAAATAATGACTAAGGAGGTGGAGCAGAAGCTGTCCTTGACAGTGGGACCTCACATTGCTAAACCCCACCAGCGTACCCTCTCACCTCTTACATGTAAGAGCTTTACAGCACTGCCTTTTGGGCCAGACATACCGCAGTGTGGTCTTCTAAAATAATTTCCATTATGTATGGCTGCTTAGATTTAGATTTGTAAAGTGAGTTAAGATTAGAACTTATGATCATCACTCACATTAACAGTTGGAGGCTGCAGTGGATGGTTATGGTTAGTGGGGGCCATATGGTATAACGTAGACAGTGTTTCCATCATTGTTGAGCATTGCATGGGGAAGCCCTGATCTAGACAACGGTCCAGGTTTATAGAACTAGCTTCAGTAGGCCAAAACGAAGAATCTTCACTATTGTGAAGAGATGTTTACCTCCTTTCTGTTTTTTTCTAGCATATCTTACTCAAGTCTCCATGCTGGGTATATTCAACCAATGCTGGCTGTGGACTTGCTTCTGCTTTTGTTTGATGAGCTAGCTGGCTATCTAAGCCAGTGCAGGGTTTTGTGGCATTTTTGGGTTTTTCTTTGTTTCTCTCTTGAGGGTGGAATGCTATTGATCAATTTTGTTCCAGCCAAAATCATTAAATGTGGAAGGAATCTTGGTCTGGGTGAATTATTATTATTATTATACTATCAGTATAGTAATAATATTACTACTACTACTACTACTACTACCACCACCACCACCACCACCACCACCACCACTACCACACCACTACCACTACCCACTACCACTACTACTACTACTACTACTACTACTACTACTACTAGTAGTAATTTATTTCCAGTCTTCAAGACTGCTCTTCAAGAGCAGGATTTCCACTTGTTAGCCAATGAGCACACTGAAATATTAAAATAAGGATACATAATCAGGAAGGGACAAGAAAGTGATAAACACTGCTCTCCAGACACAAGCTGGATTACTATCACTGCATATTTCCTATTTTGTAGAAAGGGAATGCATAGAGATTGTTATAAGTGGTAGGTATAAATGGGGTAGGGCAGGGCCCGAGAAGGTCGCTCAGCAGAAAAAGGTACTTGCTCCTAAGCCCAATGATCTGTGCTCCTAAGCCCAATGATCTGAGTTCCGTACTCTGGACTCACATGGTGGTAGGGGAAAGTGATTACTATGAGTTGTCCTCTGACCACCAAATGTAGTGTGATATGCAAGTTCGTACAGCTACAAGTAAATTCAAGCAATATAATTGAATAATATTTTAAAGACAATGCAGATAATGTCCTAATTTTCTTCCTGGTGGCATTCCCATCTGAATTTGTGCACATGACAAAAATTCTGCTTGATCTTTTAAGAATAAAAGTATGTAATTTTCCATTGACTCATGACCAGTTCTAGACATCTTGTCATTTTTGCCTCTTGAATATTCAGTTGGGGGAAGTTTTCTGAAGAGTTCTATAAACTCATAAATCTTTTGTTGGCCCCCAACTTTTAAAGTCAATTCGCAGCAATTCATCTGCATTAGTAACTCGAAAGACCAGTATACTGAATAGTATTATGAAACACGAGACATGAAGTTTGTTTTTCACTGTTCCAAAGAACAAAATCAGGTTCTCTTCTAGTTTGAGGTCTGCTAGCTTCTAGTCTATGGCCCACCAATTTTCCTATGACAGTGACACATACTTCTTTTGATGGAAAGCAGTTCCTGGTCTAAGAAGGACTGGTTAGATTCAGGGCCAGTCATTTTTCTTGTCTTCTCATCTATTTCATTTTTAGGTGAGTGGTAACTCTTGGGTATAAAGCTTGGCAATATTTCAGACAAATCTCTTTTACTCTTCATACATAAGATTCTGAATATAGTGTGCTTTGCTATGATGTTTTGATTTCAGATACAGTTAATGAAGCACAGTAGACAGAAGAGGAGAAAAATCTATGCAGAAGTTTATATTGAACATAAGAATCTCAGAATCACTGCACTGAGTTTAAATAGCTCATCTGACCCTCCAGGTTGTCATAATTTTTCTCCTGAAAGTGGCTATAGTCATGGTGTACTATAATACTCTGTAGCAGTTAATGAGCCAAAGTCATTGCTTCAGACTACACATTCCTACCCTTTAATGGTTTTGGTTACTCTAGTTTTAATTAAAAAAAAAGAAAAATTTATTCCAAACTCACTACTCTGCTGGAAAATCTGCTGGAAACTCCATCCTTTTCCTTATCTTCTGAAAATTACACAAGCACATGGGACATTTAGTTTTGAAGAATATATTTTACTTCATTTTGATTACTTTTCCTTGTCTTATCTCTTCCTGCTTTGGAAAGGTCATAAAGCATAAGGATGACAGACCCTTGTGTATATACAAGTACCGTGAAAGAACCAAAATCAGGAAGATAAGATTTTTTCTGATGCCTGTTCAAGGCTAGTTGAAACTTGGGAGTTGTGTTTACAAAAGCAAGCAAACAAACATGACTCTCACCATCTCCCATTTTCCAGAATAGAAAATCAAATTTCAAGCATTAAATAGTACTAATTGTCACAGTAGCTGTAACTTTTAATTTGTACCTTTGCTCACCACCTTTTATACATTTTAATACAACACAAATGAAATCTTTAAACAAAGCTTTATGGGTCATCTGATTACCAAAGAAAAAGTTGTAAGTGCTATTTAAGAATGATTTCCTTTATTGCAAGATCTTTGTACGTTATCAATCAATTCAAAGATTTTTTTAAAGATTAAGATATAATCCTTCTGTGGTGCATTATTTTTGTTTTTTGGATTTGGTTTTTTCAAGACAGGGTTTCTCTTTATAGCCCTGGCTGTCCTGGAACTCTGTAGACCAGGCTGGCCTCGAACTCAGGAATTCACCTGTCTCTGCCTCCCACAGTGCTGGGATTACAGGCGTGCACCACCACCGCCTGGCTTGTGGTGCATTTTCAAAAACAGCGAAATTTCTTTTTCCTTATGTGTATATGTCAAACTTTGACTCATTTTCCCAGAAATGTATTTCTTAATAGCAACAATACTTCATAATATGTTAACATCCTTAATCACGTTGAATATTTTCTTATGCCTTAGATACATTTTGAAAGTATTTATTTGAACCAAATGACTTCGTTTTAGATACTAATGCTCCTGTAAAGTCATTCTCTATATTTAAAAAATTCCACATTTACTATGCACTACATATACTCCTAGTATTTGGGACTTTTTTTTTTAAAGTCTCTGTTTTTATTTATGAACATTTGTTCATAATATTGTAATTAGAACCATACACTCTGGAACTTTTCTTTGAAAATGTTTTCTTTGTTTATTCAATCTTCCAACATAGGGAAACTTTTTGCTACCTCTTTCACTTTACGCTGGGCAATGGATATGACTCCATTTTCAGTACGATCTCTATTGATTATCCCTCGAAAACATTTCAGTTTCTTTGATTCATCAAAGAAGCATATGCACTTCTATAGTGGCCACTGAAAAAGTTTATTTTTTTAAACCTGCAGTACATTACTTCTTTGATTGTGTGTAGTTCTAAGGAAAAGCTAGTATAAAGAAATCTGCAGGTTTCTAACGGTAATTTCTATACATCCATTTCAAGATCACTTCTAACTTTAACAGCATAAAACTGAAGTATTGTTTTTATTCTCAGTCTTGTTGTTATCTGCACCTTACTGTTTCTGTAGCTAGGGCCAAGATTCTCAAGCTCTAGGCTTAAATTGGGGCAATCAGCTTTGATATAGAGACTTTTCTGTTTTCCCAAATTTAGAACATCACCTTTTCTTTCTTTCTTTCTTTCTTTCTTTCTTTCTTTCTTTCTTTCTTTCTTTCTTTCTTTCTTTCTTTCTTTCTTTCTTTCTTTCTTTCTTTCTTCTTTCTTTCTTTCTTTCTTTCTTCCTCTTCCCTTATTTATATATTTATTTGTTTATTTATATTCCTTTATTTATTTTTCTTCCAACTTCACAGAGCTGCTGTTCTCCATCCATGCCTTCCCAATATTATCCTGTCTACTTTCAAGGCCTTTAATCCCTTTTTACCCCATCTTGTCCATTCAACTTCATGCAAAGCTCTGTGACACATTTCCTAGATGTACCACTCTCTTGTTTTTCTCTTGCTCAAAGCCTTGTGTTAGAAGTTCCATCTCCAAATCCACTGTTTTCTTATGGCGTATAACTACTAATGCTAATATTTACAGAATGACTTTTGTGTCTTCCTTCTAGCAGATAGTTAGTGTGTGCTTTAGCTATGTAATGCTATCTAACTGTGGCAACAAGTAGGTAGGCAATATGTTTGTATGTATCATTCATGAAATGATATTGCAAACCAGGGACCCTTGAGAAGCTCACACAAAGTTAATAGTCACAGACATAGAATTTAGCCTTATGATATAACTGAAAACCTATGCTCTCAACCAGTATCCATGATGTTTCCTGTTCTATTACATTTTTATAATGTATGACTTAAAGATTTTTTTCTTTTTTGTTTCTTGCTTTTTCTCAAACTGTTGTACTGTAATGCTTTTCTTTTTGTATAGTAAACTGGCATTTTATTTTTTAGAATCTTAACTTACTCTTTAAATTTTGTCTAAATGCTTTCCTATAAAAGCACTTATACCCCATTGAAATTTCTGAACATATATCCCATCTGTTATTTGGTTTTCTTTACCATATCATAAACTTTTTCTTGTCCTATGTAATATTGATGGTTTTTGAGTATTTGCATGTCCTTTAATCATATTATGAGTAACTGTTACCTTTCAATGTCTTGTATATAATAAGAGGGAAATATTTCACAATTTTATTGTTTAAGAAATCCAGAAAGTTTAGTTGATCTATATGATTGGTTGACATACATGTGCTGATCAATTCAGTCACAGTGACAACTCCAGCTGTTCACTCAAGGGATGCCATAGACTTGCTGTACAATTTTAATAGTTACACCCACAAATACACACACACACACACACACACACACACACACACAGCACAGCACATATGGAGCTAGAGAGACAGAGACAGAGAGATACAGAGAGAGAGAGCAAGAGAGAGAGGGAGAGAGAGAAAGAGAACTGAACCAAAGGAAAATAAACAAACCTAAAATATGATTTCTATCTCCCTTTTTTCATTAAATAACAATAGTTATTCCTGAAGGATTTATCATAAGTTCTGAGAATAAGCTCTTGCTTTGAAGAAAACACCCATAAGCTAGCTTTGCCATGTTGTGATGGTGTCAATGCTGTCATTTATGGTTTTTAGTTTTGTTTTTGTTTCATGAATTCCTCTTGAGAACAGAAGCTCAGCATTCCAGATCAAGGCAATCGATTAGATATTGGCGATGACTCCACAGCACCTTCGACAATAAGCATCAGCTGTCTCTATGCCACGGTTCTATCCTTCCTCATTGTGAATGTCGGAGTGCTTCACATTTACTACAGAACATAAGACAAACTTTATTGGTTTTCCCCCTTGTGAATATTTTAATTATTTGAAGGAGCTCCTTGGAGGCTTCATAATCTCCTCCCATCCCATCAAAAATCTAGTTCTTGGAGACAATCATCCTTCGGTTTGGATTCCAGATGTCCCAATATCCTGGCCTTTTCCATTTGGATATTCTCCTCCATCCTAGGAAGACAGAAAGACAGATGTGGACTGGGGAGCGCAGAACACATGCAGTCCTTTGCTTCCCATTCTTCAGCAATGTTCTAGTCTTCCTTAGAGCCTGAACACACATTAGGTTTTAACACAGTAGCCAAGTGCTTATGGCTTCTGCTGAACTTGTGGTCTAGAGCCCCGGGCTTCTAATTCTCCCCCAGGAAGTACAGTGCAGTCATCCATCTTTCATCCTCTCCTTATGTAATTAATTTCTGTTTGAAACTATGTGGAAGGCCTCCCCTCTGTGCATTTGTCCCTTTTATCATGTTGGTCCCTAGAAGTGCATGATGGGACAACAGAGGAAAAAAGAAAAAAAAAAAAAACCACAAGATTCTTGGCTGCTCTGGAAGCTGAAGATCTGGAACAGCTCTGGTGAATTACAATGAGAGTTACGTTCAATAAGCCCAAGCCCTGTGGATATTAAAAACATAAAAACAAGCAGAATGGATAGAAATCCTACAAAACCGCTGGCTGGCCAGAGCTGCAATTTGCATTTAGTAAAATTAAATGGGAAGATGGGGAGGGAAGCCCTAAGCCCATAGGACCTGAGTCTCCAACCAGGACTCTTATTTTTCACTCTCTAGAAGCCTTTTTGCATTTGTTACACTTAAGCAAGGACTGCAGGTTGGGGACAACATACTTTACAAATGCTAATCATCTTGGGTGTCCCCTTCTCTGGTCTAATTAGCACTTCTCAGTGGCTTTTCCAGTAGCACATATATTACACCTTTTTTCTAAGCACTTAGGAACTTGAAGAACATCTGGCTTCTTGGACTCTCAGAGCAAGTATCTCCTGAAAAGCTTCTTCCTCTGGAGGTAGGGGGAGATGGCCAGATCACTGATAAAAGCAGCATTTCTCCCAACAAACATGTGAATCTTTGTAGCCACTGTGTCGTAGTAGTTTCCCCTTTCCTGCTTCCTATGACTGATTTGGTTTGTGGACAGCGACAGATACTTATGCACCTGTAGCATGCATGCCATTATGGTCGCAGTGGCAAATGCCATGGGCTAGGTGGCTGGGATCACAGAAGTTGACTTCCTCTCTTGTCCAGAGACAAGAGGTCCAAAATCACAGGCACAGCTAGTACTTGTTTCTTGTGAAGTCTGTCTGTGACTTGTAAGTAGCAGACTTTTATTGCCTTCATATTCTTCATCAGTTTTATATCTTTACACTGATTTTCCCTCCTTAGAAGTACCTCAGTTGTAATTGAGTAGATAGCACCCGGTGATCTTACTTTTCCTTGAAGAACCTTTGTTAATTAGTGTTCTAGTCACTGTGGTAAAATATTTGAAAGAAGGAAGAAAGAACTTATTCTGTCTCATCGGTTCTGTGGATGTGGGGACAGCATCGTGGGTTAAAGTATGATGGAGCTGGAGCAGCTTGTGTCTGTAGTGGAAGTTTAAGGCAGCTGGATATGCCATTGTCAGAAAGTACGATTGGTCCAGAACTGGGACCATGTTGTAACTCGAAAGGCCGATTCATCAGCGACCCACTTTCTCCAGCTAGGCCCTAATGGTCACACAATTTCCCTCCAACTGGGAAACAAATGTTCAAACTTATGAGCATATTAAGAACAGTTCATATTCAACCTTAAGCAGATACTGTATCCAAATATAGTCATACTGTGAAATGTTGGTTGCTTGAGTATTCCAAGAATATAATTCAGCTCATAATAGGACCTTCCTTCTTTTAGATTCAGATCTCTGGACTTAGGCATCCTGTGCTAGCTGCTAGCTTCCTGTGAAAAGCTTCTGGAGGGTTAGACCCCGAGTCTATCCCTTTCTACTTCTGTGTAATATAATGTCAAAGTCGATGGACATTCATTGAACAGTGCACTGTTGTGAAAGGACTGTGATGATGCAGACCCACTCAACAGAAAGCAACTCTGTTATTTTGGTGGGGATACAAACAGACAGGCACACAACTCACTACCATCCACATTTGTCTATGAAAGCGTGGAAAGGGGATGTGAAAACCTGGAGGGTATGGTTTTCCAGAAGATCAGGTACAGATTTGAGCCAATTTCTTAAAGCTAGATGAAAGGAGAGTATGATAGAGAAATCAATATCATCATTAGTTACAGATCCAGCTGCTAGCTTCCCTGCTCGCTCATTTCTGTGTCTTCTCTGAAGTACCTATCTGCCTGATGATCAATGCTAGCATGGACACAGCAGCAAGGTGGAGAAGACCACATCACAAATGAACGCCAAAGATGCGTAGCATGGAAAACTAACAAATGTCAAGGAAACTCCCCTCTGATCTCATCCTGTAAACTGAAGAAAGGAGGATTTGGTGTACAGGGGTGGGCGAGGCATGCTTCCTTGCCTCTCTGAGTGAGACAATGTTTGTGGTAAGATGAGGGGTCTGGCACTCCCCAAGAAAAGAGACAACAGTTAGATTGCTTAGAGAGAATCCATGTCTATCCCTTCCCTTGCTCATCCAGGTTATCTCACTGCCTGCTTTTAGAGTAGTTCTCCTCTGAATCACTTGTGATTTCCATCTCAGTTTCTGCTTTACGGAAAGACAGAGTTGAGGGTCTTCTTCGGAACTATAGCATTTGTTTAAATATTAAACTCTGGTATTACAGAATCTATTACATGTTGGAAATGTTTACTGAGAATAATACTGAAGACTAAGGTTCTTCCTGTGAAAAGCTTCTGGAGGGTTAGGCCCCGAGTCTATCCCTTTCTACTTCTGTGTAATATAATGTCAAAGTCGATGGACATTCATTGAACAGTGCACTGTTGTGAAAGGACTGTGATGATGCAGACCCGCTCAACAGAAAGCAACTCTGTTATTTTGGTGGGGATACAAACAGACAGGCATACAATTCACTACCATCCACATTTGTCTATGAAAGCGTGGAAAGGGGATGTGAAAACATGGAGGGTATGGTTTTCCAGAAGATCAGGTACAGATTTGAGCCAATTTCTTAAAGCTAGATGAAAGGAGAGTATGATAGAGAAATCAATATCATCATTAGTTACAGATCCAGATTCTGAGCAATCCAGATAACTTCATTTAATATTTGCAAAGCATCTGTGACATGGGCATTGTTAAAAGAACATTAGGAAAAAAGTTTTGATGTACCAAATGTCTACATCTTTGCAGATTTATACTGATCCTTTAATTAAGGATGTTGCAGTAAGGGGCGATGTGATTTACTCATGTGACATTAGAAGCCATCTACCAATAGTATGCTTACTAAGTAGACGCAAAGGGAAATAATCCTTGGAAAAAGAAACGGAGGATCAGATTATAGAAGGTTAGAGAAACTATGCAAGAGAATAGGATTTTGGTCTTGTCAGGTTCAAGACAAAGTAAACAAATTGCTAACTGTGATGTCACCTAGCACTGCTAGCCTCTAGACTCACTCAGCATAGTAAGTACGAGTACCTGTTGTACAATTTACAGTGGCCACACTGGCATCCCAACTCCTCTCAGCTCTTCTTACACAGTCCCATATCATAACCGTCTCCAGCTCAGCACTTCCTTCTCCCAGGTTCTCGTTCCTAGATACCACTGCCATTTTGGTCATGTGCCCTCTCTGTCCTTGGTTTTCTTGACTCTTCGGTCTCTTTGTCCTCTCTATTGTCTACCCGTTCTTCCTTTCTCTTTTCTTATGGCCTAATTCAGTCTCCTGGCCATGTTTATTCTAGAACTTTCTCTCCCTGCTTTGAACAGTTCCAGAGGCCACTGGCTGTTCTCTCCTTCACACTTACAGTAAAACCTCCAAAGGATATCTTGGAATGGTCATGTCCTCAAATTTGGCGATGAAACTATGGGAAGTGGCCAAAGGGGATTTAGAAGGAAAGTTGAACAACAGTGTGTCTTTGGCTTCTCAAGGGCATACTTGTATATCTTCCTGATTATTCTATTCTGCTTAGATCTGGGTCAGACACCAGTGACTCTTTTTGTTTTCTTTTTCCTTTTTTTAATTAGATATTTTCTTTATTGACATTTCAAATGTTATCTTCTTCCCTCGTTTCTCCTCCTAAAAGCCTCCCCTTCTCCCTGCTCACCAACCCATCCACTCCTACTTCCCTGTCTTTGCATTCCCCTACTCTGGGACATTGAGCCTTCATGGAACCAAAGGCCTTTCTTCTCACTGATATCCTACAAGGCCATCCTCTGCTACATATGTGACTGGAGCCATGGGTTCCTCCATGTGTACTCTTTGTTTGGTTGTTTAGTCCCAGGCAACAGTGATTCTTAATTTTGTGTTTTTTTTTTCTGTAAGGTTCCTTGATTTCCCAAAACTTAAATATTAGTACAATACTCTTATTTGATTTTATTTTATATGTGACTTTCTCCTCATGTGTTTTGAATAGTATATATACATATGTCATATATGTATTATTTTAAACAATAAAATAAGCTCCTTTAATGTAGAGCAAATGAGCCACACGTTGCACCTACTGCCCAAAGCATATAGCAAATTCTTTTACTGTATTCACAAATGATCCTGCAATTATGCCTAGTTTTTTAAAAAAAATAATTAATTTATTTTTTTATGGTTATAATACAGTTATACCTTTTTTCCTCCTACAAACTCTCCCATACACTCTTCCTTGCTCCATTTCTAATTCCTGTCCTCTTTTCTCAATGATTGTTGTTGTATACATATATGTATATGCATATTTACTCCTGAACATAATCATATTTACTCCTGCTCAATCTGTATGCTATTATATGTATATATTCAGAGATAACCACTTGGTGTTGAGTAATGGATTGGTGTGCTCTTCCGGGAGAAAGACTGTTTCCTGGCTCTCGGCATTCCTTAGTAGCCTGTAGTTCTGCCCATATTCTATGCAAATATAGAATTTAGGCATAGTGGACTTTCATCATCATGTTGGCATGCTATTGTTATTGTCTGTGTTCAGCTCATATTTAGGCAGTTATATTGGTGAGACTTTGTGGTAGCATCTGACATTACCAGGAGAGTCAGTCTCAGGGAAAACTCTCTGATCCCCCAGTCCTGACCATCTATCTGGCCCCTCTTTTACTTGAGGTTTTGATTCAGTAGTACCTGAGTATTTCCTGAGGATCCTTGATTTCCCACAACTTAAATATTAGTACAACACTCTTATTTGATTTCATTTTATATGTGACTTTCTCCTTATGTGTTTTGAATAGTATATATACATATGTTATATATGATATATATATATATCATACATAACTTATTTTAACAAATAAAATAAGCTCAGGTAAAGTAGTACCTGGGTTTGTTGATATGTCCTTTGGGAATGGGTTCCACAACTCTGTATTTTAATTGGTTGGGGTGCTCTGGAATTATCTGTGTGCTGCAAAGAGAAGTTTCATTGATGAGGAGTGAAGACTATACTTTTTAGATCTCATCCTGATCAAGTTCTCCAAATGACTCTAAAGTCTCATTCTGATTTATTTTCTTGATGATTCTAACCATTTCAGGTAAATGCTTTCCTAGCTAACACCTCTCCAGCACTATGAAAGTAGAAAACCCTAAGCAATTTACTCTTTAATTTTGTCTTGTCCATTCACTATTTGGAAACTGGATGAAAATTTTTAAAATATGATGACAATGCCACAAATACCCCTCCCCCAACTTGCTTCTCTATATTCATATCATGTTCACTTTTGAACTATTTGTAGTCTCTTTCTACTCTCTCCTTTCTACTGAGGACATTCTGGCATTAGGACACAGCTACAGTTGAGTGTCACATGTCTCAGGGTTCACAGAACTAGTAGCATAGGAACCATTTATTACTTCATTTTTATTCATTATTTATTTTATTCCTTTTGAGGTAGGACCTCACTGTGTAGCACAGGCTAGCTTTGAACTCATGTAGTCCTCCTGCCTCTGCCTCCGGAGTGCTGAGAGTACAGGTCAATGATATTATGCCTACTTTGTCATCATCTACTTTGAAAATTTATTTTGTATCTTGTGGAGCCTTTATGACAGACGCAATCACTTACTACCGCACTCCCAAGATCATTTTGTAGCAAATACATTTGATTATTAACCCCAGTAAAAAAAAAAAAACTTCCCAAAGCTTTGTGTCCACCATATGTATGCTGACTTGCTCTTTCAGTTCAGATCATTAGGTTACCACTGACTCTGTAAAGGCTTTTAGTGTTCTTGGCTGGAAAAGCCAAAGAGATTATGGTAAGGCTGCAAAACTGCATATTGCAGGAAAGGGCAAAAGTCAAGATGGATTTGGATTCCACTTTGTCTGTCTCGTTTGGTTTTGCTAACCACCTGATATCTCTGTCATGCTGTAAATCTAGAAAACTACAGATTGCTGACATTTTCCCCTGCTCCTCTTCATGTGGAGACAGCATATTGCAGAGTCTGGATTGTTATGGACTCCTTCCCATAAGATAAGCTGCCTCTGCTTGATCTCGAGTTCACTCCTTCTCATTTCTTACCTGCCTATTTCCACCCTAAATTGATGTCTCTTTCCTCACTCAGCTTTGAGAGAGAAAAATAATAAAAATAATCATATGGAGAAATTTGTCTACTAATGTAGACGGTCTGTTTGAGGCTACAGAAGCAAATAGAACTTGGGAATCAATTATGAATTAGAAATAACAGTGAAGATGTACTCTTTGTGCATTGGTTTCTTTACCAATAATAATTCAGTTGTAAGAATACAATTTTGTTGGCTTAAACAACTGCACTTTGGCTATATTAACCATTTTTAAACTTATCTGCAGCAAGTATATTTCAGATCCCACAAGAAAAAAATCTAGCTCTATTACATGTTTTATAAATTGTCCTTAGAGCATTTTAACTATTTCTGTCTTATTGAAACCGCTTATCCTAGGTTTAGTAATTAGGGTTGTGCAATAAAGTGTAAGACACTCATCTAAATTCTAACTTAGTGTAAGTCACTGATATACATTACTATAAATATGTACCAAGAATTTCATGGGTGATACACATACATATACTTTTAATCTGACATTCAGGTTTTGCTTAGTATTCCTTAATTTTATTGGCCAAATATGGTGATTATATATACTAGGAGAATTTATCATTTCAAGTACTTTTTTTCTTTTCAATAAATTCAGTTCTATAAGCACACATACTTAGTTGTTTACTATGTATTTGTATAAATAATTAGATAAAAAACTTAGCTTGTACATTCCAATTTGTGATTGTGATGACAAACAACCTATAATTAAAGCTCTTTCTAGAGTACATTGGGATTGTCTGTTTATTTCCTGTGATTCCCATGAGGCTGCAAAATAAAAATGAAAAGGACCATACTCAATCTGTGCTGTTACATTGGAAACAGGGTGAACAGAACAAGGAGCCTTGGAATAAAAGCAAATACAAAGTTAGACTAACACAGCAGCAAATGTGCACAGTATTCATGTGCATGTGTGCGTGTGTGTGTGTGTGTGTGTATGTGTGTGTGTGCTAGAGTATTGAGAGAGTACATGTGTGTGGGTGTGTTTGTGTGCATGTGTGTGAGTGCATGTGTGTGACTGAATGTATGTGTGAGTTACTGTGCACATGTACATGGAGGTAAAGAGAGAGAGAGGGAATACTAATGTATTAAAAGCACCTTTGCCTTATTTTTGCTCAGGCCATAGTGTTAGTTAGCATCTTGACTGTCCTTGTAATAGAGGAGCCTTCTACTGGTGGGTGGTCAAAACCAGTCTTAGTCTATATCTGAGAACACTCTAGTGAATATTGATCAGGTAGATATTATACCCTTTCTTTAGAAATACCATGAAAAGAAAACTGTTAGTGAAAATGCTTCATGATCTTCATATGCTCTCTTCATATTTCTATCATTAAATCTTCATTTCAGAAATTTAGCCCATAATAGAGTTGACTAGATAGCGGTGACAACAGTTCCTTGTAAGAATCTTGTTATTGTCCTTACAAGAAAGTAACATGTCTAAAGCTATGCCAGCTTCAAGGGATAAAATATGACTTAAATGACAGACATTTATGATTTCTTTTCAAGAAAATGCCATAGACTTCTACCAATCTCTCTTGGAACCCCTGTTTCTGGAATCTGGACATTGTGCTGCAAGCATACCTCAGCAGTCTGTGGAGCTGTCCACATGGAAGTGCACTTGCTTCCCAGGCCCACTACCCCATCTGAACTCCAAGCAACAGCTCAAACCTGCATTCACAAGAGGGGTCATTCTGCTCTTGGACACCCAGCGTCTGACCTGGCTCTCCCCAGCTGAAGTCATGGGACTCAGAGCCTAGGCAATCTCACCCAGGGCCCAAACGGCACAACTCACAAGCCCAAAACTCCATGAGCTAAGTAAATGGTTACTATTTGCTTGAAGCACTAATGCCTTCTACCAATTTGGTTCTAGGTGTGATGGGACCTTTCTTGGCCCAATGTGGCTGGCCCAATGACTTATGGTACTGGAATTTAAGTGGCCACCAAAAGTCAGATTAAAGCAATGGCTCAAGAGCACTGTCTCATGTTGGTCTGAACTCTTGAGGGGTGTGGTGGTGAGCACTGTAGAGCCAGGTTTTATTTAAAGAAATTAGATAAAGATGGAAGTACTACTGACAGGGAGAGAGTCTCAAGAAGGGACACAGGTATTGAGCTTCCTTGTCTAGAGATTTCAACTTTAAAAAGGCTGAAATAGTTACTATTGGAATGGTTCGATCCCTGGGCTATCATGTATAGAACCAACAGAGGTGGTTCCATATTGGAACCAATATGATCTACGAATATCCCTCTTACCCAACCAGGGAGATGATCATTCTCTGTTCATGTGCTGCTCACTCAGTTATAGATGCCCGAAGCCTCCCTTTGTCCACCTCTGACTCTGGCTTCGTTGCTTGGTGTCCATGACTTTATGCTAGCTTTTTATTTTAGTTGTTACTCTTTGGCTAGTACTCTTATCCCTGATCTTTCAGGTATTTAAGTGCTGTTAATTATACTTGAATTCTTTTCGTGCTCATAGGTTTGGATAATTAACATAGTTACTTTAGTTAACTCTGACTATAGGAAGTTCTGTGACCCCATTCCTGAAATGGGGAGAAGCTTTCTTAAAAGCTACCATTGCTTAGTCTCTTACAATCAACTGCACTAGAAACAAGAATATTATCCATAAGTTTCTCAAGGAAGGCCATATTTAGAGGAAGCTTGCTATCACTAACTCAGAACCCTGTTCTTGGTACACTGGAGACTGTACTTGCTAAGCTTGTGTCTTACCACTGGGCTACTACTCTTGGCCAGTTTGATTATTTCATATCCAGCTATAAGTCCTCTTATTCATATTCCTCCAAGTTTTGGGCTTTGCTGTATTAACCCCCTAAACTTCTTATTAATCTTAGCATCTCTTATCACTGCTAAGATCACTGATATGTGATCAACCTGAAGTTTTCAGCATGGACCCTTTTTTATGAATTGACTACAGTGTGCTTGCTCCTGTGTCACTATTACAATCAGGTGAATAATGGCCTGTCTTGAGAAGTGTGTTGTTACTGGAACAAAAGCTCAAAATGTGTGGCAGTAGAGCAAACATTGGGCCGGAACTTAGTCTTGTGAGATTGTCCAGGCAAGCTCAAGGGCCTTGGGTGTGCAATTCAGGATCCAAAGTCATGGAGACTTCCAGTAAAAGATTAAGAGAATCTAGGGAAGACATTGGAAGTTGAAGAATGAGATCCCTTTGTTATGCAGAGGCACAAAGTTTGATAATTTTAGAGCCTGCTGCAGCTGGAAAACAGGAACTAATCCCATTGCTGTAGTGAGCTCCAGGTACAAGACAGAAAGTTCCAGAGTAAAGAAATACAGAATACAAAGTTGGTCCATTTTGTTACTTGTGACAAAATGTAAGATGAGAGAAAAGATGAGAGGTATTGATTGATACCTGCCAACAAAGAAAGATTCATGGTGTAGTGAGTTTGAAAATAATTCTCATCCCATGCCTTTCTAGATGGCAAGGTAATTCTTAAGAAGGCCTTTTAGGTTCAAGGCATTCAAGGAAATCAAGTCACATCATCACAAAAGAATTCACCACATTTGTAGACTATACCTTGTAGATACTTAAAGGGTAAATAAAAAGGGGTCTTGTGGATCTTTAGCTGGACAAGTCTTCCTTATTAACTACACTGGAGACTGTACCAAGAACCTTGTGCTTGCTAAGGTTGCTCCCTACCACTGGACTACACCCCAAGCCTATATATTAACCCTATATATTATAGGGTCAAAGTATATATTAACCCTATGACTGTGTGATGATGGTGCAGATAAGAAGCTCACTAAAGTTAACTTATGAATTTATCGCTATGACTTAAGCTAAGTAAAACGGTTTTGCAAGACATATCAAGGGAACACACTATTTGTAAATGTTTATATCTGTTTGCTTTAAAAATAACTTTAACAGTATAAAATTGAAAAAGACTTTGGCCTTAATATTTATATGTGTATGAAATAGGATAAACTATACAGCTCCAAATGCAGGCTATTTAAAAGTTTATTAACCGTTTTATTTTTTTAAATGTATGGGTATGTTGCCGGCACGTCTGCCTATTTATCACATGCATATATTGCCAATGGAGCCCAGAAAATGGCATTGGATCTCCTGGACTGGAGACACAGATAGTTGTAAGTTGCTGTGTAAGTGCTGGGAATCAAACACAGGTCCACTGGAAGATCAGCTGTTCTTGACTGCTGAGTTTTTCCTTCAGCCAACAGGCTACTTTTGGGGAGGGGTGGTGAAAGTAAAATCACATTCAAAGAAAAGAACTGACAGTTTAGAGTATGTAAGTGACAATCCACTCTATGAATAAGGCTGAGCTCCAGTCTAGGAAAAGAGCACATTTGATTGGTTGTATTTTAGCATTGCAGTGAACCTGCATCAGCAGTCTGCCTCTCTTTTAGATGATTTTGTCCAGAAATGTCATCTAGCATAATGCTGCCCTATCATGTATCGCTGTTGGATACAGAGTGAAGAAACTTCAGTTAACAAGTCTTTGGACCAAGAGTAATAATACTGAAGAAGATGAACTTGACTGTTTGACCATGGAGTTTTGCTCATACTTGTGTCTGACTTAGTTGATTAGCTACTGATACTCTTCCCTGAGTTGATGTATAAAAAAGATAAAACTCCGGGGAATTCTTTGGAGAAGTGTGGAAAGCTGTAAATTGTGACAAATAGAAGATTGTTAGCAAATCATAATCAGAGTATCTCTTGTCTCTTGATATTTCAGAACTGTACTATCATATCATCAAATCAAGGCGAGGCTATCGCTCTTCCCTTAAACATGAGCAGATGTTTCTGATTCACTTGCCTGTAGAAATACAAAGAATTATTATGGAAATACACTTTTGATGACAGGTCATGAAAAATGCTGTCTTGGGTTGTTCACTTCAAATACAACTGTAATAGTATCCAAAAAAGGCACATGATAGATGGACGAAAGTGAGGCTTATAGCATCCAGGCATCTGCTTCCAGCTAATGCTGTGTGAAAAAAAACAGGCTCATTTCACTTAGTTCAGCCCAATTTGTGTTTATGAAAATACAATTATTATTATTACTATTATGCTTTTAATTCACTAAATTTAGAGAATTGTCTATTATCAAGCAGAAGACTATAAAGCAAATCTAAAATTTAGATTAAGGGTAAGGCAAGTAAAATTGCATCCCTACAGATTCCTGGTTCTGAGACCTAGGAATGACTTATGAAACTCAGCAGTAGCCCAGTGTAACACCTAACTGCATTATTTATGGGGTGGAATGGTCTCTCTTGTGATTCTTTAGCCACACCCTGTTTTACTCTCCCTACTTTCCTCCTCATTTCACTCCTGAGACCTTCTGACCCTTCTTTGGGGCACAGCTTCATCCTCCTTCTTCTCCCCTGCAGAGGACTACTGTGTTCTCTCTACTGTGTCTCTCTACTGTGTTCTCTCTACTGTGTTTTCTCTACTGTGTCTCTCTACTGTGTTCTCTCTACTGTCTCTCTCTACTGTGTTCTCTCTACTGTGTCTCTCTACTATGTTCTCTCTACTGTCTTTCTCTACTGTGTTCTCTCTACTGTGTCTCTCTACTGTGTTCTCTCTACTGTGTTCTCTCTACTGTGTCTTTCTACTGTGTTTTCTCTTCTGTGTTCTCTCTACTGTGTTCTCTCTACTGTGTCTCTCTACTGTGTTCTCTCTACCGTGTCTCTCTACTGTGTCTCTCTACTGTGTCTCTCTACTGTGTTCTCTCTACTGTGTTCTCTCTACTGTGTTCTCTCTACTGTCTCTCTGCTGTGTTCTCTATACTGTGTGCTGTGTCTCTCTCCTGTGTTCTCTCTCCTGTGTTCTCTCTACTGTGTCTCTCTACTGTGTTCTCTCTCTGTGTTCTCTCTACTGTGTTCTCTCTACTGTCTCTCTGCTGTGTTCTCTATACTGTGTGCTGTGTCTCTCTACTGTGTTCTCTCTACTGTGTTCTCTCTACTGTGTCTTTCTACTGTGTTTTCTCTACTGTGTTCTCTCTGCTGTGTTCTCTGTACTGTGTTCTCTCTACTGTGTTCTCTGTACTGTGTCACTCTACTGTGTTCTCTCTACTGTGTCTCTCTACTGTGTTCTCTCTACTGTGTTCTCTACTGTGTCTCTCTACTGTGTCTCTCTACTGTGTCTCTCTACTGTGTCTCTCTACTGTGTTCTCTCTATTGTGCTCTCTCTACTGTGTTCTCTCTACTGTGTCTCTCTACTGTGTTCTCTCTACTTTTTTCTTTGTTATTTCTCTTCTCTCCCCTCTTCTGCAAAGAATAACATTGTTAAGTTTTTAAACATGTCATTTTCAGGGATGCTGGAGTCTGTGCATCTTTGTAGTCTTCTTATTTTCAGCTGTGATTGGGAAGAAAAAATGGAAACAAATCAAAATGCACCTTTCCAGTCACCATTTTGAAATAGATTCAAAAACCTACGCTATTTTGATTCTTGGCAATTTGGGTTTGATTGTAGGTTTTAAAGACTACATTTTACTTGACTAGTGTCATTATGTACAGTGTATCTCACTTAACTAAATAGTTGATTGACTAGAACAATATAATTTCCTAATGTGTATTTGTTACTTAAGGGTTTAAAGTTTAAACTACTGTACAGACATAGTCTCCTTCAGTTACAGAAGAAGAAAAGAATGGGTAAGGAATGACAGCTTTGAATGAAAACACTCTTTTGTCTATCTTACATACTCCAGAATCTCCATTTGAAAATGTCAGTAACTTCAATATGCGTCCCATGTGGCCAAACACATTTTTAGCTTGATAGTGGTCATGTGGGAGATGGAAATGATTTACTCCACCATGCTACATGAATCGGTATTAAATCATTTGCATGCTGTTAAGGTGGAGTTACACTCCGGGACCAGGGCTCACCTCCCACTACAATGTACCCCACCTCTTTTCCGCTCTGGTTAGTGTCAAAAGGAGGCATGTTGAAAAGCTGAGACACTGCAGGTGTGCTTTGTCACCTGGGACCCTGGCTGGGAGCTTCTCTGATCAACACAGCAAGGCTTGTGTGCAGTGGCTACTTTCACTGGGAAGTGTGTGCAACAGAGCTGAATGGCTGATTCTGTGAATTCAGGCTGCAAGTTTGTTGTCCTTCATATCCTGGTTTAATTGTTTATTGATCAAATAAACAGAAGAGATTATTTACTGGGTCGCAGTGGGGAGCTTTCATTCTGGCCCAAGGATGATAAATATGTTTCTGTTTCTGTGGTTAAAGTTCTACATGTTAAAGCCTACTTAAACTTGACAGTAGAAATGAAACATTTCTCATAATTACTTGCTTACACAATATCATGCAAACAGACTTTATTATTTTAATATAATAAAATATTTTCAATTTAATGGGGAGAAACAACAGAAAAACAGGAAGAGAGAGAAACAGTACATAAATGATAGAAACACATTGATTTAGGTATCAGATGATTATATTATTTTCTTAATTTCATCAACCACATTAATGAATGACATTTAAGTGTCAAGTATTTAAAGTTTGTCTCTCTAGCTGTTTGCAAAGGATGAGCTCAGAATATTTTTACTAAAATAGAAGAGTTATTTTCTTTTAAAAAAGTATACAAAACAATCTGCCTTCCAAGATTTTGATGCATGCTGTTGAGTTTGCTCCAGAACTTGTGATCTCTGGATACTTTGCTAATGCCTGCCTGGGCTTAACCTGAGGCTAGAATGGACCTTGATTTGGAATCCATGGAACCAACTCTACTGCAAGAAATGTTTAACCCTCCTTACTACTCCTCTTCAAGTTTACATTCCTCACAGTGAATGGGATACTCAGGTTGCTAAGATTTATTAGAAGAAATAACAGAGTTTCTACTTATTTAAAATCAGATGGACTTTATAATTAAAGATGCAGGCAGGCATGCTACACAGCAGCAAGGTAATATTCTGGTAGACTTGCCTTCAAACCTTAGAAGGGCATATCCTGTCTTTTGTTTCACTATAGTAGTAGTCAAAAACATTTTTGGATGCTGAATATATATGAGATATATACTAGGTAGAAAACTAGGTGCTATTTATAAAATGGGATAAGTAAACACTTCCAGTGATTCTGTTGGATAAAGATTATTAGAGACATTTTACAGAACATATTGAATTTCACTTAAACTTGACCCAGTTAGTAAAGGTTCTTATCCAATAACCAAGACTTGTAAACCTTATTAACTAGTTTCATATTGTTGCATGAGACATTTATTATAGCTATCATGGTAAGATTAAGTAGTGACTAATTATAGAATATTGACATGCCATATAGGATAGGAGCTAAACCTATTTAAGGAAAATTCTTGTTGTCTTTTAATTCTCAAAAATATAAGTTTTCTATAACTAGAGTGTGAATGACTGATATGCTCCAAGTCGTTATAAATATATGAACATAAGATGACTTATGTGACAATTAAACTGTTAGATTCAGGAGTATGGGAAAAGATCTTTAAGTTGTAATTTATAATTTTTTTTTTACTTGTACGTGCCACACTTACTGGTCTACATAATCGTACAAGTCAGAGAAGGTATTTGTACACATTCATACATCTTTGTCTAATAATATTGGGATGGACCCCAGAAACTATTTTGTAAGGCATTAAAAGAAAACCCTGTTTAATGAACAGAGACCTCTAAATTTAGGAATGGATAGAGCTAAATGAAAGCCAGATTGCTGGTTTGCATCTATAGTAATCATTCTTTCTTGGAATTATTTTCAATCATTATTCTTGCCTAGAGATGACTAAGTATTTTGCCATAATATTTTTGTTTGTTTTTAGGCAAGGTCTTGTTATACAGTCATGGCTTTGCAATGATCTTCCTCCCTCAGCCTCCCAAGTGTTGGGATTATAGGTATGCAACTACCATGTCTAGATTACTCTCCCAATGTTCTCAAAGCTGTAGACTATTAACTATCCTAAAAATGCTTCTAAATATTGCTCTGAATGCCCAAAAGGAGGTTAGGACCTCCTTCTGGTTAACCTTTACCTGCCAGAACCCTTAGATATTTGATTTGAGTGGCTTTGACATTATTTGGAAACATTATTATTCAGTCTAAAATAATATTTATTTAGCATATATTATTTTATTAATAATTCATTATTAAATGCATTAATTTAAGAATAATGTAACAACTGAAATGCTGTGTCTGATATCCTATTTCTGCTTTAGCAAATTTATGCAAATACAGCAGTTGAAAGCAGCAGATTTATCATTCCAGTTCTAGATATCAGAAGTCCAAAATCTCACCTGGCTAAAGCCAAGATGTGGTATCATATCTGCTTCTAGAGACCATAGGATACATTTCCCTACTTTTTGCAGTTTCTATCCAATACTTCCCAGTCCTTATCCTATGGTCTCCTCAAAGTATTGATTGTCAAGCTGTTCTCAGTCATATGCATGAGTGTTACACTGATTCTTCTGTCTTCTGCACACAATTAAGGATGAAGGAACTATATTGGGCTTGCTAGGATAATCCAGACAACTCTCTCTTGTGTAGTTGCTGTTTGGTAACCATAATTTCATTCTTTAGTTTAATTTTCATTTCCCATGTAGTGTAACACATTTATGGTGTCTGGAGACTAGAATGTGAATACCTTTGAGGGTCCCTTATTCTGCTACCACAGGTAGCGGCAGCAGAAGTATAGCAGTCCTAAGTAGCATGGATACATAAGATCTTACCTCCTCACTCTGCCCTTGAACAAAAAGCTTCACCTCCTTTGCTGGATAACAAAAACATATCAATTATTACTGCTGCCTAGGGTAATAATAAGAATATATATATATATATATATATATATATATATATATGAAAACAGATGATTTTTTCATCTCATGAAGAAGAATTTTCCTTAGTGTCTCAATCCTATTAAATGTGAAAAAGAAAACACATCTCTCAAGCGTTCTTAGACAAATGCTATTTGTTTCAAGTGAAAGAGTGAAATTCATCCATATACTTTCTTCATTACAGCATATTGCTAACTCTGTCTAAAAAGACCCTCATTGATTAAGTGCCTATTATCTGTCTTCCTCATCATGAGGAAGCTATATCATGGTGCAATCCTTGATGAGGCACGATTAATGAACTCGTAACAATTAGGAAAAAATTGACAGATACATTGTGCTGACCATGACTACAATTAAAGTTCAAGAGAGAAATAGGTCTTCATAGAGTGGATTGATTGCTTAAAACTTTAATGCAGCATGAACAGAATTAAAAGAGATTTGGAATAAAAAAGAATAAAAGTGCCAAGATGACTAGCAATGGATGAGTGTGTGAACAAATCACAGAGTGGCAGGTAGCGGTAAAGACGAAGAACAGGTTATAAGAACAGCACTTAGCATTATGATACTAGTGTGTATGCAATACTGTGTCTTCAAGGTACCTGAAGGAACATGTGAAATTTAGAAGAAAAGGGAAAATTCTGAAGATTATCGATCAGGAGGTAGTGAAACAGAAAGAGGTGCATTTGGAAAAATGATGAACTCTTAACACATTGGAAATAAACAGGAGGGCTGAACCACAGTCCCCTTCCACCTTGTATCAGTCACTGTTATTAACTAATGCATAAGCCTCTGAGATAGATCATTAATTCTCTCTCTTATTAAAGCATTTCTGCCTGTATTAAAATTTGAGATATGCATGTGTGAATATTTCAAACAATAAAAACAAACAAGCAAATAATCAGACACACAAACTTCCAAGAAAGGAAATGATGCTGCATTAATAGACTAAATGGTGTCCTGAGAGGGAGTAGCATTTTATAAAAGAAACCAAGGAACATTAAAAAGAGTTAAAAGACAATTAAACACAACAAAACACTGCTGTGTCTTTGAAATAAGTCTGCTGTAGTGCACACTTGTGAGTTTTAATTCAATGACCATTTTGAATATATATATATAAATTTTACAATTCTAATAAGAGAACTTAATAAAATTACCAAATCATCAGTACTTCAATTTTTTCATCTTTAATAGAGAAATAATTTTACTCTTTGGTTTTATTGTGAGGATAACTACTTATAATTCACCTTCATCAGTGAAACTAATTAATAAAGATTTTCTTGGTAGATTAATCAAGAAAAAAAAGAAATGGCTGAAAAATATGCAGCTTACATGATTGACAGAAGAATGAATAAAGGCCAAGAGTAGAGATCTGTGCAGAAAGAACCTAATGGCTGTTTCTAAAGTGACAATCTGTCATAGGTCACTTTTGCCTGATCTCTACCTTTCCTGCACGTTAGTCGGGATTCCAGTTCTATGGGGGGGAAAAGGTTGTATGTCCAGTACCAAATTAAGAATCTTAGATAACAAAATTAAACATAAACATACCAAAAAAAGAAAGAAAGAAAGAAAGAAAGAGAGAAAGAAAGAAAGAAAGAAAGAAAGAAAGAAGAGAAGAGAAGAGGAGAGAAGAGAACAGAAGAGAACAGAAGAGAAGAGAAGAGTGACTAGATGAGATGAAACTAGACAAGATCGAGACAAGACAAGACTACTCAGGGCTCCTATAGAGCAGAGAGAAGATGCAGCTTAAAAGTAACTCTGCAGCAAATGAGGGCAGCAGGGCTTTTAGTGAATGGGTTGAGGGGGACAGATGCTGGAGACAAGGAGTAATTCACCTGGGAACAGAGCATCCACCTTAGCCTCACAACCCTCCTGCAGAACCTAGGAAAGAACTGAGCCACACTACTTATCTTTATGATTGCATTCGAAAGGGAGCCCCTCCCCAGGACCTAGGGGAAAGAAATATGGCCTTGGGTGGTAAAACTTACAAGAGGCATTTAAAAATATTTCCATATCAAAGGGACAGAGAAAGCATTTATGGTACAAGATTTCTAAGGGGGGGAATCCTCAAAGGACTATGGGAGGTTGGTCTCTGTTTCCAGTGCAGAGTAGGGGGGGTTCCTTTGTGCCTCCCTTGTGGCACCAGAAAAGGGCATACCAAGAACTTCATGTATGTTGCCGTGAAGGCCAGTGGAGAACAGAAAAGGAGTCCTTTTCAAAAGGCAAAGTGACTGGGAGAGATAGAAGTTAGAAACAAACATGATATTTGAGTGATCTAAACTAATTTAGAAGTTAACAGATGAATTCAAAATGATTAGTAAACGGTTTACAGGCCACCCAGAAAGAGGGACCCCATAAGAATGGGCCATCTCATGAGTAAGCTTCAGCACTGTAGCACATCCTGAGAAATCCAACCTTGGATGTGAAACTGAAGACAACTGAAATTTTTGCTGTGGTCCCTTGACGGACAGAAAGCTAGAGTGCATGCTGAATGGGAACAGACAGATCATTAAAGTTCTTCCCATCACTAAGGCCTCCTCAGGATGCCATTTTTCCTCAAAATTTACAAACTACTTTTCTCTTCAGTCCTGATTTGCTGGGGCATCTGTCTGCTCATTCTGCCCACTTCTGCACTTCACCCATCCTCACTCCTTCCCAGGTTAAAAAGAAAAGAAAGAAGACAAAAGTTTTTACTTCTTAAGTGTTTTCTGCTTCTGAATCACATACTTCTGGCCCTCTAACATCTCTGCTTCTGCTTTCTCTCTTTCATTCAAATAATCAGACAAAAGTCTTTCTCCTTCAGGAGTCAGGAATGGTTGGACATAAGCATCTTTTCCTTGTCAGTCCCTATCCCGTGAACCTTTTGAGAGTGCAATACACATGTTGCATATTTCTTGAGGAGAAGTAAAATGAGCTATAACTTACTCACCAGAACTCCTCAGCACCTGCCTAACGCAGTATCAGATGTGACACGGTGTTAGTGTTTACATGGTTCGGGAATAGGTGTCTATGTTTCCCAGGCTAGCTTTGAAGTCACAATTTACCTGCTGTTGCTTCCTGAATGTTGGAATTACATACTGTGCCTGGCTCTTACTTTTCCTTTTCTAATTGAGTCGAGGAGAACAACATTACTCAAGATGTAAAGGAATATGTGACTCTTGGCAGGTACAGACTGGCCCATCAGTAAGTTTGCCAGCTCTGAAGTCTTGATAACCTGTTGCAGAAAGATTTCCCAATTAGTGGTGCAGGTTGGTAGAATGGTTTGAGTATCTTGAATAGTATTCTGGGTATTTAAGTTCTTCATCTGAAAAGAATAGCCAAAGCCTACAGGAGGCAATGGAAAAAAGGGACTAGGGAGGGATGAATGGAAGGAGAGAAAGGAATATGGAAGGAAAGAAAAGGTTTGTTTAAAACACAATCCAAAGATGACCATCACCATTATAACTTGCGGATTTCCTCATCTCAGGCACCAGACCAAGCCGCTAGTTTCCAGGCTGTCTGGGTAAATACCAGATATGGGGTAATATGCGCTAATGTGGCCCTTTCACCCTTATTCATGTATCCATAAAAATGCTATTATAAGAATAATACCAGCTTATTTCAAACAAGTATCGAGTGGTTTAGCTAACGAAGTTTATATGGCAATCTAATTACAGTGTTTCTTTTCAGTAAAACTCTATTAACATATTTTTCAAGAGACCAGATACTAAAACCCTTTCATCAGGTTAAAAGAAAGTCTCCATAATGGGAAGCTCGAAAACAAAAGAAAACACAGAAGGAACATAAAATATAAAAGGGTCACAAAAATTTGGTTTTCTGACGAACTTAAGATAGTTTTATGGTATATAAATATAGAAGATCATCCTCAGAGGATGGCACAGAGTATAAATCTGGAATAAGTAAAGGCCAGCAGCAAGATATTCTTTCCTGAACACTGATTCTAACCGTGGAGCAGAAGCTCTGAAAGAGCATGGAGGGTTCTATAGTGGCAGGAAAACAAAAGCCAGGTACTGCGATGCCTTGTTTCCTTCTTCCAGTAGTTGGATGCTTTTGTGTGTTCCTGTGTCAAGAGCCTGAGGTCTCTGAGCTCTCAGGATACATTTACAGCAGAATCAAAGAGAGCCAAACTGCAACCATGTTCTGAAGTTGCTAATCACAGGAGCTAATTTAATACACCCGAGGACAAGATCAAGATTATAAATGCTTAAGGCCCAGCGCTAGAGCCCTTAGGACCAGTTAATACAGTTTCAATTTTATTTATTTAGGCTCAGGAAATTGTGTCGCATCCATTTTGGAAATATCACCTTGGAAACATTAAATAAAAGGCAGGAAACCACATACCAGCTGAAGAGAAGAACTAATTCGTGCCACGGGTCTACATAAAGGTGACGCCTGTTCTGTTTAACAAACTTTGTCCCCAAGGAAGGGTTCTGATGACCTGTAAACTTATCTCAGAAGCACCGGAGGCTCCTTGGGGGGACTCAGTTTCCAGTCTGTGATGTGTCTGCAATGATTCTCCTTTTGCATAAATTAATCACAGATTAATTTGCACAAAATAATAATTTCCTGCTAGGGAGCCAAATTTAGAACTGGGTTCTGCTTTCAAGTCTGAGCCGTAGATCTTCCTCCTCAAGCAAGCCAAGCCCTGGAAAGGGCTGACAGGGTTAGCCTACGTTCAAGATGTTTCATATGCTTCTTGTCTCGAATCTGCTTAAAAGGATGGCTTTCTGGAATTCCCCTCTCTCCTGCTTAGCCCGAAAGATGTATAGTATGTCCATTGAGAAGATCATCCTCTCAGTACTGTATTAGTTAAAAATCTGTGGTAAGTAAAAGTCAACAATCAAGTTGTTCTTTCTAGAACACTGGAAATACTTAGGGGAAGAAGAACTGAAAAAGCAACATGGAGAGCTCTACAGTTGTATGAAAGCAAAGAACATGTCTGGCCACTGTCACAGGAGCAGAACACTACCATTCTTTGCATGAGAGCCTGAAGCTAGCAGATCTGGGTTCAGATGAAAAGACATAAGGGCACAAACTCAGATTAAGCAATATTTTGCTTTTTTTCTCCCTAGAAGATAGAACTGAGTCTTTTAAACTTCATCAGCTATACCAATAAGCACCTAAAAAAAAAAAAGACTACTAATTGTCTTTATGTTTTAAAAAAAAAGTGTTTTCCAATGGTGGGTTGGGGGTGGGCATGGCATTGAGGAATCTATCACCTACAAGGAACTTGTAAATTGCTCACTATTCCCAAAGGTATTCAGTTTAAATTGTACAAAGTCATTTATAATGCTTTCTATTTCTTTATGACAGGACCAAAGCTGATTCTGCTGAATGCCTGTCCAGCTCTTCTCCATGGTCCAGATGTTGCAAAGCTGGTTTAGGGTTTCATTTTTTTTTTTTTTTTTTTTTTGCAATTGTTGAGTCTATGGCTTTAACTTTCTGAGGAGATTTTTTTTTACTTAACAAGATTCTGACACAAGGTTCCTCCATGTAACTTCTAGAGTGTCTTATTGGCAGTAGGAATTTAACCACATGAAGCCCCTCTGGAAACTTTCCAATGAAGCTCAGTACCTGCAGAAGACATTCAGTTTTTATAACATTGGCTTGCCTTGTTCTTACTGCTATACCTACATCTGTGAAGAATATCAGAGCCTGCCCCACAAAGATGGCCTTGAAACCCCCATTTCTACAGAAATGCCATTTTCCTCCAAAATTTCTGCCAACTCTGAAGTGTCCTTCCAGCCACAACAACCATGAGCAAGGTTTTTTGAAGAACAAAACCAGAAAACAATGTCAAAGATGGCTGATGAATATTTTCAATAATGACAGTTACTAGCACTAGATGTTTGTCTCTATGTAGCTGTTCTTTAATTCTCCTTTATATTAAGCTTAATGGGAAGGCTGCATTTGTGTTCTCTTAGACAAAAAATGGGGTGAAGTTCTGCAGAATCTTGACAAAATTTGAAGAAATGGTGACAACAAAGAAATAAGTCAACAAAGATGACAAGGAGAGCTGCAATTCTCTATGAGCTCTGCACTGTTTGTTTAGGTGTGTGTGTATGTATGTGCATGTGTGTGTGCATGTGTGTGTGCATGTATGTGTATGTGTGCATGTGTGTATGTGTATGTGTGCATGTGCACGTGTGTGTATGTATGTGTGTATGTGTGTGTGCATGTGTGTGCATGTGTGTACATGTGTGTGTACATGTGTGTGCACGTGTGCACACGTGTGTGTATGTCTCTGTGTGTGTGCGTGTATGTGTGCGTGTGTGTGCACATGCGTGTGTGTGTGTGTGTGTGTGTGTGTGTATGTATGTGTGTATGTGTGTGCATGCTTGTTGTGTGTGTGTGTGTGTATGTGTGTGTGTGCATGTGTGTGCGGGCACGCAGGCACACAAAAAGCAGAAGACTAGGATTACTATTTGGGGACATGAAAAGAACTTAAAAGAGGCAGGTAAGGGAGGATGGGAAAACCAGGGTATGGGTGTATGTATATATATATATATATATATATATGTGTGTGTGTGTGTGTGTGTGTGTATAGTATATATGTGTGTGTGTGTATGTGTGTGTGTGTGTATAAAAATCATATAGCAAAAGGCATGTTTTCTATAGTAAATCAACATTAGTAAAATAATACCAATAATGATAAATATTTAGATAAATGGAGGTACACTTGGAAAGTTTCACAGTCCACGGGAAGAGTGAAAGCCTTCCTCTTTCAAGAGTAAAGAGAAGAATGACTTCTAAATGTAGATGACTTGGACACACACAGGTGGCAGGCTGACACTTGCTCCCATGTCACCCAGAGGAGCAATTGATTCATTGTCTCTTATTAACCTATCCTTACCAGTATTTACTATAGGGGACAGCACCATGGAAATGTGGGCTTTTTTTCTTTCCCTCATGCATGTTTGCAATCACTGATTGAAATGAGTACTGTGTCTCAGTGCCGAGGCCATCGTTCTAGAGACATTGACTGCCTCTATACTTATTCTAAATCCTCAATAACATCGTCCCATTTCTACCCACACAGAGCTCTCAGCTCTACTCTGACAATGCCCCATCTTATAGGGACATCTGTTTCCAAATCTTTCTTCTTAGTTATCCAAAGCCAGACCAAGGTGAAAAACAAAGAAACAAATAAACAAAAACAAAAAAAAAACCTTTCCATGTAATTTTCTTTCTTTTTTTAAAAGGATTTATTTATTTTAGGTATGTGAATATACTGTTGCTGTCTTCATACACACCAGAAGTGGGCATCAGATCTCATTACAGATGAGCCACCATGTGGTGCTGGGAATTGAATTCAGGACTTCTAGAAGGACAGTGCTCTTAACCACTGAGCCATCTCTCCAGCCCCTCCCCCAACCATGTAATCTTCTTATGAATGAAAGAAATAGCTTAAAGCAAAGCACTGATGGTGGTGGTTGTTGTTTTTAATTCTATCAGAAAGTATGAACAAGAGGACAGAGAAACTGACAAGTTTGGACACAGCTGATAGGAGGTGAATCAGTGCACATTTATTTGGAAGAGATGCTTGTGCCAATGTGCTTCCATTTTGTTTGCCTTCTCTTGCTTGCTAAGCCTCACGTCTATGGCGTCCTTATTTCACAAGAATGTTCTGTGCATGCTGGGTTTAACAGTGGTGTAACATTAAATGGCCTTAAGTGCATTAAGATGGGGTATTGACTCAATAAATTTTGAACTATTTATACACTGGAACATTTACTTCTGAATGATGTTAAATGAATAAAACTTCTGAAATGGTCTTACCTACAGAGAATATTAATTTCTTTATTGCTCATTCACTGGGCTAATGATTTGTTTATTTCAGCATTTACTTAGGCACTTACACGTGGGGAGGTGTTTAAGAATGTTTTTCCAAGATGTATCTATGATAGCTGGCTAAGCGTGTTACAATATGCCTGAAAGGTCTGGAGACGGGAGGAAACACAGTAGACGCACGGTGCTTACAGTTAGGTAAAGTACACAGTGGGACAGGACCGGCTGAGCTTGTTTCAAAGGTAGAATTTTCTGCTGCATTCATATTCAGTGGACATGACACCATTAGGCCAGAGTTATATAACATAACATGTAGTGCAAAGTAAGTAAGCAGCTAACTTATCTATTCTGCAAGATGCAGAAGAGAGGAAGTGGTTTACCAGGAGCCTTTCTACGCTGCACAGTCTTCATGAACAATACACTAATCTATTCATCTCTGCTCTGAATTTTGTAGTTTATCTGATAAGGACATAGTTTTTATATAGTTACTAAGTAAGGATTTCAATATTTTTGCCTATATTTGACTGTTAGACAATTTGTCAAGATGTCTATCAAATGACATATCAGCATGAGAAAACTAATACCATGAAAATGTAGGGCTTTAGGGAACTCTGGGTGATTAATGTTGGGCTTATGGCAATTATAAGCATTTTGCTGTGATATATCACGTACTGTTATGTAAAAGTGGTTTAGCCTACAATAAATATATTAATTAGTTAATTAAAATAAAAATTTAAATAATAGATTGTGAAAATCCCTTGATATGAAATTGAAAGATAACATGGACCAGAATCTAGAGCTATCCAAGTTCTGATGCTTTAAACACACACACACACACACACACACACACACACACACATATATATATGTGGATATGTGTATATATATGTGGATATATGTGGATATATGTATATATATGTATATGGGCTAAATCTGATCCAGTAAATTAAAAGAAAAAAAACATTGTAGACAGTACAGGTGGAATGCTAGTTAGTTCCTATTAGAAACTGTGAGGTATTACAATCCATACTGTTAGTAGATTTTGGTCACAAAGTTTGAAGTACCAAATGAAATTGATAGAGAGTAATTCAAAGTACCCAAGACATATATCGAAGATAAATAAGAGTGCACACATACAGGTACACATACACACACACACACACACACACACACATACACATGGACACATGCAGGTGACTACAAACACAGATGCTTACACACAGAAACACATACATATAAGAACACATATGTAGATGCAGACACACATCACATTCAGGAACATAAATGCACACAAACAGACACGAGAGAGTTTTAACACACATACAAATATACCTGTAGGCATACAAACACAAAAGCACATATACCAGTGTGTGTGTATATGAATACACACAGCTCCATGCACTTAATTTTGAGGGTACAAATATATATATATGTGTATATCTATATCTATCTATATTTATAAATATAGATAGATATAGATATACACATATATACATACATATATACATGATATATATGTACACACATATGTATATTTATATATATCATGCTTTGCTGTCACATTTGCACTAAACTTTGGTTTATTTATTTAAACAAATAAAAGATAAAAGATAAAAGATTCGATCACATAATGCCTTGGGAAAACTTAGAAGAGACTGTCTGGGTCAAACCCTCATAAATGTATTTCATCTGCTCTCACACCCATAAAACGTTGGTTTAGAAACCATACAGGGCAAGTAGGGATCAGCTGAACTGGTAAAATCAGTGGTTGGCGGTTGCTGATAAAGGAACCTGTGATCCCCTGGCGTGAAGCTTGCCTCCTGGCCCTCATTCAGAGGGCAAAGAGAAAGAGTGGAGAAGACTGTCTGAGCCATTTCTGCTTTAGAGCTGGGCTCTTTCCCTCTGCTTTTGCTTTCTTTTTCTTCTCTGCCATTCCTGGACTTTTACAGAAAGCAGATCTCTTGCTCCGCTCCGGGAGTGAGATTTTATTTAGAATCACTGCTTGGAACTTTTAAAATCAACTATGAGAAGCGATAAGGTGGTCGGATAAACAATGAGAAGTAGGAACCCTTTTCTCTTTACAGGGGACTTTTTCCTTTTTTATTAGTGTAAGACCTCCGAGATGCAAACGATGGCCTATGAACAACGAATGTCTTGGTACAACGTTAGGCTTGGAAGGCATGAGGAGTAGGCTCTTGGGTATAACTAGCCAAGGACCTAAATTATACAGAAGTCACGGCCGGTGTTAATTCTCAGAGTACCTTAAGAACTGACAACACATTAAGTCAAACATATACTTACCACCAAATGTTCAGATAGGTGACAGCATTTAAGTGGTTGGGAAAAAAATTACTTTCCCCTTTAGAGAATAACAGACATTAACATCTGCCAAACGAACTCACATTTTACTTATCTCTTAGCCCAGCTCATCTGACTTTTAGCATTCAGGATTTTTCCCTGCTTGCTACCTCAAATCTTTGCAAACAAAACAAAAGGGGGCAATTTCTGTTCCCACGCTTGGAAAACGGGAAACATTTGTTGTCTTTCTGTTTATCCCCTCTGCCTTAATTTTGTTACATAGGATTTCTTAGAGGGGGGGCTGGGTACCCATATTAAGTCAGGGGAATCTATTAAATAAAGTGGGGCATCTGGTTGCTCTAAGATCAAAACCAAATCTTCTTTTGGTCTCACGTGAAGAGCTGTGCAGTTTGAGACTTGCTGTTCTTAATTCAATTACAGTCTCTTTTTCATTTATTTGTTCTTAAATCGAAGGCAGAACACAACATAAGACAGGCAGGAGGAAAAAAAAATAACAAAGGGAAGATCGTCCTCTGCGAGCTCGCAGAACATGCTCCCGAGGCTTTATATCGAGACCTGCTACTCCAGACAGCCGAAGTCAATTTAAGCATCTTGGGCAGTGGGCTTCTTTGTTACTGGGAACTGCATCTCCAGCTGGTAAATCTGATGCTCACAAATTTGTTCTTTTTCCTTTACGTTTCTCAAAGCCCCTAGAGTTCCCGAGTCTTCCTAGGGCAGAATGTAGACCTGCGTTGACTTCCAATTTTGTATTATATTTTGTCCTCCCTCGAAAATGTCTGAGAACGTTTTATTTGCTATGAATCACCTGATTTCATTTGCGTCCTTTTAACATTTGTGAATATCGAATGCAGAACAATATGCTTAAGATGAACACGGGGAATGTTCTCATTTTATTGCTTATGACGATGTTTTAAAAATCCTCATTACCCATGCCAAGTTCTCTGTATATTTTCTCTATTTTCTTTTGCTGAACCCAGCATCTCTTTGAAAGTATTTGTATTCAGGTACAACACATTTTACTTTAAAAGGATGATTGGATATTTACTGTGTTCTGAGTGAAGCTTCCAATTTGTTGATTGCCTGTCCCATAAGCAAATGTTTTTACATCCTATAATGTTAAAATAGCATTTATAAATAAATATCATTTACCTTTATGTTATCTGTCTGTGCTTCTGAATAAAAAAAAAAAAGCACTTACCAAAAAAAAAATAAAAAATAAATAAAATAAAAAGACACTGAAAGTCAATTCAATAAAAAAAAAATCCTGGTTTAACACCATTCTGATGGTTCTGTTCACACAGTCATGCTTTTAATTTCATTATTCATATTTTGTGCCTGGAAAGGACAAGCACTTTGGAAAACGATGTACTCCTCCACCCATATTTAGATTCTAGCACCCTACACACTATGAATTCTGTAAGCATGCACATCAAGGGCCTTCCCTCATGTAACATACTTCTAAAGAAATTATATTTTTCTAAAGGGACTAGTTCATCCTAGGCTCATTTCAATGTCATCTTCTCTAGAGAGCTTCCAATTACTATTTAACTCCTACTTTGAGTTTGGCCACGATTGTCTGTATTGGCTACCAATGACTTCCTTTTCTGTCTCTCAAAAATTATCTCTGCATAACACACGGACACTTCTCTATCTCAAGGCCTGATATAAAGGATGCCATGTGGGTTCAGCAAAAAGTATTTCTCCAGATGTAGCTTTACCCTTTTGTGACTCTATAAAGCAGATTCATCGAAGGGGAAGGGGATGGTAGATTTGTGAATTAGATTAAAATGAAACACGTGGTACAAAACATAAATTCAAGCTGACAGCTTCCAGGTATTTTAAGAAGATTTTGATCCACATCAGTGAACCATTCTCTGAAACATTATTTACCTTCCCTGAAAACTTGCTTCATAATTAATTTTCTCAATAAACTCTTAGGTCAAGGTCAATGCAGAGAAAAATGGAAGTGACACAGATGTGCGAAATACCGAATCTGCCTTTAGAAAGTGACATTTAAGCAGTTTGTATGCCTTAAAATCTGGTTAAGCAGTGTTTCTGGGCTAACAGGGATCTAATTAATGATCTAGCAATTCATTTAGTCAGAAAAACATTTTGTACATCTCTTATGTATCAGAGTGATAGTGATAGTGTCAAAGAACTGGGTTAGAATATACAAAACAATGACTATTAAACGAAAAGAGGTGTGCATGATGATATTTAAGTACAATTTGGGTGAGGCTGTAGTTGTTCTGTGGCATCAATTCTCAACCTGTTTGATCCACTGGGGATCAAATGACCTATTCACAGGGTTTGCTTATCAGATATCCTACACATCAGATGTTTTACTTTATAATTCATAAGAGTAACAAAATTAAAGTTATGAAGTAGCAATGCAAATAATATTATGCTTGGGAGTCCCCACAAAATAAGGGACTTTATTAAAGGGCTGTTGCATTAGGAAGGTTGGGAACGACTGTTCTAGCGAGATATTAATTTTTCTGACTCAATAGCTTGTTCTCAAATACTTTTTTATAGGCTATCTTCTATCTTTCTCAAATTTGTTTGTGGTATGTGTATCTGATTTTGCCCGTGTGCATGCATGCATGTGTGTGTGTGTGTGTGTGTGTGTATACATGCTTCTACATCTGTCTGGGCTGGGTGCATGTGCAAGGGGAAGCCCAAGGTTGGTATCAGAGCTTTTTCTTGATCAGTGCTCTCTCTTTTTCTTTTTTCTTTTTTTTTCTTTTTTTTTTTGGATTTGTTTTTTTTTGTTTGTTTGTTTCCAGACAGGGTTTCTCTGTATAGCCTTGGCTGTCCTGGAACTCACTCTGTAGACCAGGCTAGCTTTGAACTCAGAAATCCACCTGCCTCTGCCTCCCAGAGTGCTGGGATTACAGGCGTGCACCACCACCGCCCAGCGATCAGTGGTCTCTTATTCTTTGAGGCAGGATCTGTCAGTTGAACCCAGAACTCACAGACATTGCCAGCCACTCACTCCACCTTCCAAGTGCTACAATTTCAGGGTGCCTAAGACATCTCCTCTGCTTTTCTGTGGGTAGTAGATATCTATCTGATCTTCATATTTTCATGGCCATAGCCATGAGAAACATCTTAGGAGGTTATTAGAACATGAAAAGTGATCGTGAAGAAACACAGTGGCCTCCAACAAACTTTCAAAAGATGTCTACAACCACCAAGTACTCTTGCTCCCTAGTGCTTTTCAGAGAGCAAGGACAATTATATTAAATGAGGACGGGTGAGACTAACAGACTAGCTTAGACTTGTGGGACAGAAACTGGCCAGTTTTGTTTTGGTTAATTATTAAATCAAACGGTTAAAGAGCAGAGCTTCAGAACTTCCCTGCCAGGCAGATCCTGCATCTCATTACAGGTTTGTTTGTTTGTTTGTCTGTTTGTTTTGCCAGATCTGTATTCCCTGGACACATTTTCTTTGTGGTCCCTGTGCCCTGCCAATTCCCAAGCATGAAGGATACCCTTGCTTTTTTGGAAAGTCCACAGTTCTCAGCATCCCTTGTACGAACAGGGTTCTCTTACCACACACAAACGTTCTCTTGAGGATCCTCCAGGTTTTAGCTGCCTATGTGTAGAGAAGCATTCTTGCTCTTAATTTAATAAGAGAGCAACATTTTCATACCAATCGGGGACTTGCTGTCTTTAATTACTATGTATTATTCCATGTGAAGAAAGGAAAAAATATAAGTCACTCAAATTTAAAAATAAGATGTTAACAGGAGTCTGACTCTAAATCCTCTTCTAATAAAGTGAGTTTGTTCTTAGTACCTTGATGGTATTTTCATCTGTGTTTTAAATCAGGGCTCAGAGCAAGACTAATGGAAATACATATTACTTGAAATGGTGTCTCTTTTTTTCCACCTTACATGAAGGAAAAAAAAAGACTTTCAGTGTTGTTTTTCTTACAGAAACTACCTCTTAAAAATCTTATTTGTGGAATATAGTCCATCATTTCAACTGTGTCTCTGATTCCTAAGCCAAGGTCACTCTGTTAGCCTGACTAGCCCGGTTTAGCAGTATCCATTATGACAGGGATTAGCTAGTTTACTCAAAACAAAGGAAGTATAGGAATCCCTGATTAAGAAACATGCAGTCCTTAGTTCTAGCTGGTCTCCTTTCTTCTAATTTGGTCAAGTGAAAAGCAATATCCCTATGGAAGCTTTCCTTGAGAAAATATGCAAATTTTGAAACACAGGTCTGGCAGTTTCTTTCTTAAGTAAATGCTATCCTGATGTTACAGGCCTTACTGGGTGTTTACAATTTAATTAATCCAGTTAATGGTTAGTGGTTGCTACTTGATACACTCAAGTTAACAAATTAAAAAAGTTTGTGTGTGTGTGTGTGTGTGTATGCATGTGTGTGTATGCGGGTGTGTATGCGGGTGTGTGTGTACACGTGTGTGTATGTGTGTGTGTGTGTGTGTGTGTGTGTGTGTGTCTGTGTATCTCTGTGTGTGTCAGTGTGTGTATATGCCTCTGTAGGCATGGGTGGAAACCAGAAGTTGGTGTCAGGATGTTTACCTCTATAACTTCTGACTTTCCTTTGAGAAAGGCTTGCCCATTAATCCAGAGACAGGGTCACTCTTGTCTTCGCCCAGATCGAGGCTCTCACCCTCACCTCTCACACTCAGATTTCCATTTGGGACTTAGAGTCTCAGAACTGAGGTCTTAATGTTTGCCTGTCAACCGCATCCTTCCCTGAATCATCTTCCCACCTTCCACTGTTAAAATCTAGAGATCTAAGTTGCTATAGGACTTCTTGTTATTTGGAAGGTCTCACAGTTTGCTGTTTGCTCCCTAAATTAGCTAGCATGCCATTTTAGGGGTCCAATCAGTGTGGACCTGAATAATGTCATGCGTATCCACCCCAATCTCCTGCCTTGAGACGCGTTTACTAAAGATCACAAGACAGGGAAGAAAGAACAAAGTGGCAGTGCTTCTGAGGGATCCATTTACCTATTTTTAGTTGACTCTGATATTGATACTGACCCAACACCTAGCTGTTCATTCCATCTTTTCTTGAATTTGAAAATTCAATATTTAAATGGGGGGGGGGAAACTCTGAGTTCCTACTATTTTTCTTTGAACCGTGATAAAGTATAAAGTATGATAAAATACTTTTAAAGTTATGTAACTCATAAGACAAAAACCATAAACCTACACAGATGAGAGTGTTAAAAAAGAGCTACCATGTTGAGAACTAGTCATTATGCGTAGATATGAATATTAGCAATGGTTTAAATTGAATGCTTCTTTTATTACTGACGTCCTACTGAATACAGGTCAGTCCTCTGCTTTGGCTCATGATCAGATCCTTGTTTAGATTCTACAGATCTCTCAGGTATTAGGTTTCTTGACATGACACATGTGTACCTTTTGTTGACTAACACTAGTTAGGTGGACATGGGTGACAAGGCAGAAATGCACTTGGCTTTTCTGTGTGACCTACTCTTCCTGAAATGGCTTCTGAACCTTATTTGAAACCCGAATAGAAAAACTATATTTTACCTAAGGGAAACAGGTGTATGTACTCTCTTAACAGGTGATCATAAAATTTTGATAGAAGCATACTTAGGGAATTTATAAATTTAGAATTTAAGAGTTCCTTATTTCTGAATTCTTTTTGTTTTTTTGGTTTTGGTTTTGGTTTTGGTTTTGGTTTTTTAAGGCAGGGTTTCTCTGTGTAGCCCTGGCTGTCCTGGAACTCACTCTGTAGACCAGGCTGGCCTCAAACTCAGAACTCTGCCTGCCTCTGCCTCTCAAGTGCTGTGATAACAGGCATGTGCCGCCATTGCCTGGCTTATTTCTGAATTCTTATGTAGAAAATAAGGCTGTGAGAAGTGAAAATGATTTTAGACACTCCTGCCAGAAAATGGAACCCCTTGTTTCTGTTTGCTTTTAACAGTTGGGTCAGATCCAGTTGTCTTACTTTGAAATGCACTGTCTGTCCTTTGTTATATATAAGGGCTAATACTTGAATTGCTTTACAGGATGGCCTGTGCCTTGGCAGTTCATGTCAGGATTTGGTAGATAAGAGGTAGATGAAGTAGGTAGCCCAAGAGACACAGCATAGTAACCACCTGCGGGAAGCCATTTATAATCTAAGTCTCTTCAGGAAAAATAGACGCATTCCTCGAGAAGAAATAATAACCACTAAGCTATTGACTTCAGAACTAGACTGGATTCACATCTCTCAGGACAGCAGGGCTTGGTTTCCTGAGTCACCACACTAACTATCCAGATAAATGTCAGGTTTCTTTCTTTCTTTCTTTCTTTCTTTCTTTCTTTCTTTCTTTCTTTCTTTCTTTCTTTCTTTCTTTCTTTCTTTCTTCCTTCCTTCCTTCCTTCCTTCCTTCCTTCCTTCCTTCCTTCCTTCCTTCCTTCCTTCCTTCCTTCCTTCCTTCCTTCCTTCCTTCTTTCTTTCTTTCTTTCTTTCTTTCTTTCTTTCTTTCTTTCTTTCTTTCTTTCTTTCTTTCTTTCTTTCTTTCTTTCTTTCTTTCTTTCTTCCTGTCTTCATTTTCATCAGCCTTGGCATCATCTACATATAAATTGTCTAACACATGCTACAGAAGACCAATTATAGAAGCATTTAGTGGAAGATAATTTCTTGTTGGGCTTGCTCCACAGACACCGACAAGCACACCTTCCAACAAGCGGATGCATTTGGGTCTCAGCACATTAAAGAAACAAATTCCTGGCTCTAGAGTTTCACCTGAAAATTTTTGTTAACATGACTTCATAAGCATATTTTGCCAAACATGGAAACAGACACAACCTAGGTCTCCTAATTACATCTGTGTATACAAAACACAGGCTCTTCTGGTAATCTACAGCTGTTGATTATTTCACACTTGACAGGATGCTGAGCAAATCAACTTTGTATTCTAAACTGAAGTGCTCACTCACGCTTCTTTATTTGGGCCATATCCCTTTCTGAATGAAGTCCATTACACTGAAGCTTTTGGGATTTTTCCAAATTTAGATTTAACTGTTTAATTTAAATTTAGATTCATTATGCAGGAGAAGAAATGCTTTGATGTATCTTTCCATTTTTATTTTGTTTTACTTGTACATACATATTAAATTTATGTATTGAAATGCAAAATATATTTAAACTCTTCACAAATTATAGAGGATTGCTATCTAACTCCAGAGCCTCAAAAATCAATCTCAATATTTTTGATGGGTTTGATTGATTTCACTTTAAAGAAAAGACTCCATTTGAAAGTGATCAAAAAAAGCAACCTTCATGGAACTAAATTATTCCTTATGGAGAACTCAAGCGCAATTATTGCAAATGGAACATCTTTTGAAAGTTACATACATAGAACTTTACTCAGAGATACTTACAAAAGTAGAGGTCATTGTCCCTAAATGTTTTAGCTAACTCCTTGAATATCTATATCAGAATGCCTTCCCAGAAAAATAAGTATTGATATCATTCATATTCCTGGTCCAGTGATGGTTTGAGGGAACTTCCATTTGATATATAGCAAAGAAACCTAACTAAACATATGTTTTGATTTTCAATTTAGACAATATCATATTAAGTGCATTATAATTTAAGAGCCATATCTACTATGAAGCATATAACAGGAATAGTGTATGATGAGGAGTCTATTCATAGAACTCAAACTACGAAATGAATTAATTGCTTTCCTGGATTCTGTGGATGACAGGCATGTAGAAAATATGGTCCAATTCAGAAATTTCTTGAGTATTTTATGACCCATAACCAAATCATCTGATAACTATGACAGTTATTTTTTTCCAACACTGGTAAAAAGAGAAAAGGACAGAAATGGGTAAAGGTCACTGTACATGAATGCCTTTATATTAGTGGTGGGAAAATATCCCTTTCTTCTGTTACCCAAATTCAAGTTATCTGTGTGGTGCCTGTAGGTTTTCATTATGCTTTTGTTTTTTAGTTCAGCCCAGTCCGTTCCAGTTTCTTCCTTACAGGGATAGCATCTTAATTTCTTTTCTTACTTCTGTGATAAAATACCCTGACAAAACCAATGTAAGAGATGAAAGGGTTGTTTGGTTTGTTCACAATTCCATGTTACAGTCCACAGTAGTGAGGAATTCATTTGTCTGGGAGCGTGAAGCACTTAGTGATATCGCATCCAGTTATTCAATAGTTTCATATACATGCGTAAAACCTTGTGTCTTCACTCTTAGGTCCTTTTGTAAACTAAGCAAGCCTTCTACCCCTGAACTACATCTACGGCCAACCTCCTACACTAATGCTTATTTATAAGATAAAAGACTTATCTTTTACCTAATTTCAGTAGAATGAGAAATATCAAAACCACTATGTCCAGCAGGACACTTTCCCAAGTTACCAGTGACAAAAAGTTTTTCTGGGGTGACAGGAAGGTCAAATCTGAAAAAAACAAGTAGGTTGTTAAAAAAAAAGATCAGTAGGATATTAGTCTGTGCAAAGTCTCTTTTTATTCTATAAATGTAAATTTTTCTTCATACTTAACTTATAGACATTTACAAAATCAGAAATTCATTTGGACTTTTAGTACTGTCTAGAATCTATATTTTTTATGAAAACCTAAGAAAAAATGGCTGCAAGTAAGACTGTTCCCTCCCCGCCCCCTTACCGGCCCCCCACACACTTTCTGTGCCCTGAAGCCCAACACTAGGCACTGCAATTCCATCCTTTACTCTGGCTAACTTTCTTATACATTTGGACAAGTGTTGTTTTAAGGTTTTTAATGTTTATAATTCATATCTGTAGAGGTATCTGTCTAATAGCAATTACAAAATATTTCTTTTAGCCTTATGATGTTTATGTGGTCTTTGACTTTTTACACCATTTTAATAGGTATTCAGTTTATTTCATCACATGTATTTTCACTTTACTATTTTTATTTTACACAAAGTTACACATAGACTTGAAACGCATAGTGCTTTTATCAAATATAATGCATAAACATTTAAGGAGACACAGTGGTATAACTCCTGCATTTCCAGCATTTGGAAGGGAGAGACAGAAAAATCACAGTTTAAGCCCAGTCTCATCAACACAACTAACTTGGGGCTAGGCTGGAATATAAGAGATTGTATCTACAAATGAATAAATGAATGAATGAATGAATCTATGCACAAATAAATTAATGAATCAGTAAATAAAATGAAACTCTGACAAGTTCTTCTGTGTTAGAAATTTGGCTTTGCCACTCCTCCATGCCTTGTAAACCATCTTTATTGTTTAATAATCCAATCCTAACATTTTTCAGGTCTCACCTAAAATATCATCTAATCTAAGCCATGTCTGCATGCATTCTTTTTTCATATGATTCTTTGTTCTTTTTCATTTGTATTGCTTATGCCAAGGATTTAAGCAGAAGTAATCAAGAATGAGGCATTTGAGAAGACAGACATTTGAACCAAACACAAATGATTACAGTGATCAACTTTGTAAAGACTTTTTCGGAAGCTTTTCTAGCTGAAAGGAATAGTGTAATGGCCACTATATGAACACAAACTTAGAATTCCCAAGAGGCAGAAAGTTACTTTTTCTGTATTCTAGGTATGAAGGGAAAGATTAGATGTAGCAAGTAGACTTTGCATTGTTTCTGCATCTTACAAACAATGGTAGGCATCTGTACGTTGAAGAGAATGAAAGCACAAAGTATCTCCATTTTTATTTCTAATTCAAACTTAAGAGAGAACAGACACTGTACATAGGCACAGTTGAATTTTGTTGATATTATTTGACACCCCAACACAAATGTCTTCATGACAACAATAATAGCTTTCAGATTTATACATCATAGATACCTTTATGGGTCTATTCTCTCTTGTTTCTTATTCTGGGAGACGGATATTAATATCATTGGCAGCATAAATTTAGAAAAGCAAGCAAGGGTCCGGGAAAGCAACTGTACTAAATTTAGCTATTTATTGAAAAGACATTAAGCATCAACTATGTGACACAAGACCAATTATAATCCAAATAATCAAATTCCTGCTCTCATACAGCTCATATCCTAGGGCTGAGGAGTCAAAGATAATGAAATATCATACTAAGTGAGGTCCGTGCTCAGGGCAGGAATTAAGCAAGAGTGATAGAGATGTGGCCTGTTTAGACAATGGTTTCTTTGATGAGGTGATCTCTGAGCAGGCATTTGAATGAAGTAAGTTTGGAGAGGAGGAAGGACTGACAAAAATATCCAGAACTTGAAACCAACTCTTTAAAAATCTAAACCACATACATTTGGCAAAAATTACCTGGTGGTTACCGAGGCCAAAATTCTCACTAGGAGTTATGTAAAGGTTTAAAATTATAGTTATAGCTTCAGTGGGTAAAAATATAGTGTCACTGTCCTTCAACTTTAATTTGAGATAATTTAAATCACTCCTGGTTTCCTTTGGTCGCTTGAAGGTTAATGCAGTCTTTAGAAAGAAGTAGCTTTCAGAGTCTTGGTCTCCATCATCTTCTCTTTTTTTTTCCTTCCCAGTCAGCACAAAGCTCAGGCAAGACACTCCATGCCCTCTAGTTCTCCATAGTCCCTTCTAACTTGTCCTTCATGGACTTACTGCTGCTCACCCACTGCTCAGGGCACAGGACTATTCTCTGGGCATGAGCAAAATAGTACAATTTCTCCTTATTAGCTGATCTTCAACGTATATGTGTGACTTCCCTTTCCTTTCAGACTGGACTTCTCAGTTCTATCTCTTTAGGCAACAGAGTAATTGGCATTGCTTGTCATGGGAAGTCCTTAGCCAGCATTCTCACCTCATAGCTAATCTCCACAGGGCATGTAAGATTTTTTTTTTAATGTTTTCTCTGTGCCGTATCGGAATGACACAGATTCTGGCTAAGATTATTTTCTTTAGCCCACAGCTTTCTTTCCATGCTATCATTTTCACTCTGTCACATACGAAAGCGAGACATTGTGCTAGTATCACATCAGGGTATTATAATATTCTGTTTCGTTTTTAAATTCAGGAAAGGACAACATAAGCATTCATCACTTACAAGGTCAGAAAATGAGAGACAGTTTTGTTTTGAATTTCAACAATGATTTGACTTGGAAGGTAAGCAGTCAAAGCTCACAGGGCTCTGGCCACAGAACTAGCTATAAAGAAGGGTGCAAAGAGACCTGTTAAACAGGAATTGCTCTCAGAGTGCCATTTGAGAGGCCCACGAAGGTGATGTGTGAACAGGAATGTTTCTTCAAAGTCAGGGAAGTGATTTATCTTGGGCACCCATCCCTCCTGATGAGAGAGGAAACCAGAGTATTATAAATCAGCGTGGACATAGGGATTAAGCACTGGTATAGAAATCCCATAACCAGATAGGATGGTATTTTTTTTAAATACATGATAGGCACACCTGTTTACTTTGGCTTTTAATAAATCCAGCCTTTGTGTTCATGGACAGATTTTTGGGAAGGTGATCATCATGTCTTGCCAAAAGGTAAATTATTAGGAAGAAGAAATTTAATTAAAGGGTGTAGGTATGTATTTCTTCTAGATTTAAATGAAAGAAATATAGGTGACATATTTCTATAGATGACATATATGTTTCATGAAATATGAGTAATAGTTGATAATATTAATGTGCACAGTAGCAAACCTTTAGACTTTGATAATAAATTTCTTATTAAGTGTACCACTCTACTTCAACCATGTGGCTGAACAGCCCTTACCAGATGGTTAGTAACATGAAAGAACCCAAGATGAATAATGTAGCTATGTACTTCCTGTTCTAGGTTTTGTTTCTCAAACAGAAATTCCATCTTGAGTTACAAAGTTCTTAAACATATCAATAAACAAATATTTAATATAACTATTTTCTTCATTCAGAATGAATTTAAGAAAGTTTCCCCTTGGTTTGAGAGAGCCTGGATTTGAGAGCTACAATGATGGAGAGAGGCAAGAAGGGAAAGGGAGGGATCGATAGATAGATAGATAGATAGATAGTAATATATAGGTAGGTAGATCATTGTTGATAGAAAATAGATAGATCATTGATGATAGAAAACTAAACAGATGATAAATGATAGATGGTAGATAGATGATAGAAAGATAGATTAGATAAATAGATTGGTAGATGATAAATGGATAGATGCCTATCTATTCTTTGCTGAATAGTTTACAAGACATTTGAGGGTTTTTTTTTTTTAAGAAATAACAGATGAAAAGCTTTTGTATCTAAGAAAGGGAAACAAATGGAAGTCACCGGAGACATAAGATAGAAGAACTTGATTGAAGGAGGTGGAGTAGAGAGAAGAGAGAGTGAGACACCCATTGTCTTAGCACAGTGAAGCCAAGGGCTAACTTCCATTCTTTACTTTTTGTCCCTGAGAAGTATAATGTAACCAGGAAAAGGGGACTCTGCTTAGACATTATTTGGTCAGAAATTCAGGTCTCACTTATTGTTATCTCTGTAAGGGTACGTTTTAATATGAAAAATATCAATTAGTTATTATATCCAACGCACATTATTTAGCAGAATAAATGTGCTGGTGAGGATGCAACATTTGATTGATGCCTCAAGGATGGAAACCACTGTGAGAGGAATGGAGTTGTAAAATCAAAGCTCTACGCACGATGCTCAATCTTGCTTGTCAACTTGATGTAATTTAGCAGTTCCATGGAAGGAAGTCAGTGACCATGTGTGTGTGTGGGGAGGATTATATATCCAGATTAAGTTAATTGAGTTAAGAATACTCACTCTAAGTAGAACGGGTACTATTCCATATATAGCATCCCAGACTGGAGGAAAAGAAGAAAATTAGTGGACACAAGTGTTGATTGGTCCATTCCCTGGATTGTAAGTCAAAAATAAAGCCTCTGTCTTTGCATTGCATTAGTCAAATGTTTTGTTGTGGCCATAGACAAGGAGTTAATACTTCCTGATATACACAAAGATCCTACACGTCTATCTACTGGTATGTTCTTTATTCCACTGTTGGTAGTACATATAAGCATAAAAAGAGAAGACATAGTTTTATTCTCTTTATTGCTGGAAAATTCTAGAGTTTTCTTGTTTCTTCTGTGTATTATATAAGTTTTGTGTCTAGTCATTAAACAAGAAAAAACGTCACTTTATTGAAACTCTACATTTATTTGGTCTAGTATTAATTCTTAGGGCAAAGCTTCTGAAAGTCTACAGGAATTAAGGCAATAGAAAGAGGAATAATTTATAACACCAGACAATAATTTCGTGTGCGTTTCTGAGATCAATGCCAGCTTACTCTACATAACAAGTTCCAAAGTAGTCAGGGCTACAAATCAAGGTTATATATCAAACAAACAAACAAACAAACAAACAAACAAACAAGCAAACACACCCCCTAGCCAACTAGCTACCTTAATCTGGTAAGGCATGCTTTAAATTCCAACACTGGGGAGGTAAAGACAATAGCTCTTCAGCTAGCCTTTGGCTTGGTCTTTTTATGATATGTTGATGAGCTTAGCGACTCTATCTTAACTAGAAGACACTACCTAACTCTGTTTCTTCCCAGCCTCTGGCTCTTACAATCTCACTGTTTTCTATTTTTCAGTAGTCCTTGATTTTTTCAGGAGGGGGACCAGTAATATATGTGTCTTGTTTGTGTTAGCTCAATGTTTTTTTGTTTTGTTTTGTTTTGTTGATGTAGGTTTGGATTGGCTGCCCAAGGAAGGAATGGCACTGCTCACAGTGAGCTGGTCTGTTGGTCTACATCAATTAATATTCAAGACAACCACTTACAGACACAGCCACAAACAACCTGACCTAAGAAATTCCACAATTGAAGCTATACTTCTCAGATGACTCTAGGCTGTGTTAGACCGAACATTAAGGCTATGGAGGATATATAGTCTGTTGCACAAAATAGTCTCTTGATACACATCACCCAAGGTCTTCTAATTTTGATTTAACAAATTATTGGTAACATTATGACAGCAAAATACTGGAGTGCTTGAGGAAGAAAAATGGAGTTAAAATTATTATTATTATTATTACTATTATTATTATAGAACATAAGGGATATTGTAGTTGGTAGGAATTGTTCTTGCAGGAGAGAAGTTAATGGCAATAAGAGAGATGTGTTCTGCACAGCAGGGTCCTTGAAAGGAGGGCAGGGGACTAAAGACTTGTGGAGGTGGAGAAGCAATATCCTAGCAAGGTATCAGCATTGCATCTGGTAACTCTAAATTAGCTGAGAACTTCTAGATCACTTCCTGAATGGGACTAGACACTACATTCTTCCAACTTTCTCCCATCACTGTTTCTGAACTGTCTGCCCTTCACCTAGATGGTGGGATTCTCTGTTTAGACAATCTTAACATCTCCCCTTGATTTCTGCAGTGGTATTTATGGGCTCAGGACTGCATCCCAGACCCCCCCCCCCCCCACTCTTTATGCCATTGCACACCTGCAGCGTTGAGCCACTCCTCTTTCTCCCCAAAAAACCTTCATCTAGCTTCCCACTGCATAAAATTTGAAGTCTATTGGCTTAAAACGCAAAGCAATTCAGGGCCTGTCTCCTATTTCCACACAGTTTCTTCTTTTTAACTGTGTGATTATGAGTTGCAAGTAATTCATCTAAATGTGTCATGGAGTCACCCATTTTTCTCTCCCCTTCTAAAAGAAAATTTCTTTTTTCCTGAAAATTCTTTTTCCACCCCTCTTCGTTTGCTGATTTCATCTTTTTCATCGTTCATATTCCAGTTGATAGGCATTCCTCTTATTCTTAGCTGAATAAATGAAATGACATTATTGCTAAATAGATAGAAGGTGTAAATTAGAGCAACAAGGCCAACTTCTCTGTGCTCAAGCCATTTTTTTCTAATTTTGAATTTGTAACATTCTTTGCACATACAGAGTTGCGAGTGATCAATATATACCAAAGACCCCTTCCTAAGAACCATTTGGGTTTTCCTCTGTGCAGCTCAGAGAGAAGCACAAAACTGGATGATGGTCTGCTCATTCCTTATGACTTCCTGCCAAGACATAAAACCCATGGTTGTGGGGAGCCTCCAGGCCTGCGAGCCAGCCACGTTCTCTGAGAAGAATGAAGATGATGAGAATCCCTGACATTTGCAGTTGTACTTGGCAGTGAAGGTGGTGTAGATTTTGTTATCATTTCTGCGAATACATTTTGAAAATATGCATCAGAACTGAACAGGGCAAGTTCTACCTCCTTATGTCATATCCCCCAGCAACATCCTATAGTGAGATGTAAAAACTGCCAGACCTGGACAGAAGGTTTTATGTAGCTTCAAAGAACAATGCCAGGGTGAATCTTGAGATCCTTTTGGCTTAAGTGATGTTCAGAACTAGATGGTAAGGCTCTTGAACGGAAGGCACCTAGGGCTACTGTTCTGCAGAGGAATTAAAAATGGAATGACCAAGAGGGAACTATACAGTACAGCTGGAGTGAGTGATAGGTAAGAATAAAAAGAACATGAGATAGAGAAAAAAAAACAAGATGGGATATGGGGTATGTTGGAAGAGACCCCCCAGTATTCAGACACCCAGAGAACTCCCCAAATGCCAAAAGAGTAACGAACAAAATGCAGGAACTTGTAAATATTCCAGGGAAAACAGTTATGATTTATTGAAAAGTCTTCACAGTAGTGCTTTTGCCAAGGAGTAACTTTTTTTTTTAAAAAAAAGGAGTTATGAATCAACCTCTGTAATGACTATACTTCCCTATGTTTAAAAATGAAATAAATATTTTCAAGGCTTTAGTTTTTTAGCATATTTGCCTTTCAAAGGCTTGCTGTGACTGTCGCTTTAAGAAATGTTTTTGCTGTTACTGCTCCATTTTAATCTTTCACTTTGTATTAACAAAATCAAAACCAGCACAATTAGAAGCCTCCTGATTTTGATTTGTTTTAATACCAAGAGAATGTTTGCCATGGCACTAGCAGTTAGGGAAGTACTTCAAGCTGTGGTGGCTGCAACGTTCAAGTTGGAGAGGCAAACATCAAAAGATAGCTTGAAAGGAACGCCAAAAACATCTAAACCAATAATTCTTTACATTTGTGTTTTTATTTTAGTGTACTCTTCACAATGAAAGCAAGAAGATTGTGCAGGGGGGAAAGGAGGCTTGTAAGCTCATTTCAATTGTGCAACTTAAAATGAAATCAAAAGCACTTTCTCCGTGGCTTTTAACTTGGACCAGCAATCCATATATATATGGTATATATATATATATATACTCAAAAAAAGAAGAAGATCAAGGAGAAGATCAAGAAGAAGAAGAAGATCAAGAAGAAGAAGAAGAAGAAGAAGAAGAAGAAGAAGAAGAAGAAGAAGAAGAAGAAGAAGAAGAAGAAGAAGAAGAAGAAGATGATCAAGGCTAAACACACAGCAACAGAGTGTCCAACTCTCTTATATCATTAGACTAAATGAAAAGGAAGGTGAGCAAGATTTACAAAACACTGATCCCAAAATCCAAGGCTTCTCCTCATATTCTGACAACCATGAATAAGCCTGAAGTTCTAGATACAAATCTGAAGTGGGATTTGTGATTCAGCCTCAGCCACAGAGGGATATGAATGAAATGACAAACAGGTCTTTGAAACATCACAGTGGCCAGAAAACACAGGGAGTAGCTATGATCACCCTCATGGGCTTGGCAGTTGGTATCGGAGTTACAAAACACCCCATAACTCCATTACTCCTTTTATGAGCACTGCTCAATTTTAAGTCTCCAAGAAAACACATTTCAGCTTGGATCTTCAGCATAAATTCACCGTCTAGTTCCAGAAGCCTTCAAGAATGATTATATTTTTAACACAAATATGGTTGATTGTTGTCTATTATTTTTTCTCTCATTACACATTTATGTAAATTTTTGGTCATTTAAAACAGTGAATATTTGGCATTCTATCAAAGGCTATTATATTTTTTGTATTAACGAAAAAGGAAGATAGGGCATTGGCCATGCTGGCAGCTGTTTGAATTTTGGTCTTTGGGTGAGGAAATAATAGTTGAAATGTGGCACTTTGCCTCATCCACATAGGCACCCACCCTACTTCATTCTTCTTTCAAGCTGACCATCTGGAATGTGGAAGGATAGATAAACAGAAGGGAGTGCATGGAGAAGAAGGAGATGATGATGATAATGAGGAGGAGGAAGAGGAAGAAGAGGAGAAGGAGGGGAGGAGGAGGAGGAAGAAGAGAAAGAAGAAGAGGAAGAAGAGGAAGAAGAGGAAGAAGAGGAAGAAGAAGAAGAAGAAAAAGAAGAAGAAGAAGAAGAAGAAGAAGAAGAAGAAGAAGAAGAAGAAGAAGAAGAAGAAGAAGAAGAAGAAGAAGAAGAAGAAGAAGAAACTTATCGTGAAACATATTCATTTAATTCACTGCAGTCCCAAAACAGTACTATGTACTGAAGGACACATTCATTTATCCTATATGCACACTTAGGCAAATCCAAAAAATTCCCTGCCGGAATTCCTTCCTGTTGTTCTGTTGAGCCATCAGAGGCAAAGAAGGTACAAGAGTTTTCAACAATATGATAGGCTACCTCTAACCTCAGCCCTGTTTCTATACCTCACTGATGTCTCAACAACAACAAAAAGATAAGAACTTTCTGAGTGAAATCAATCACTTTTCTGTTTCAAATTACCAAATCCAGAATGGCTTTGTCTGAGTTTTATTTTAGAAAACTGGAGTGAGCATTTTCTTTAACAGGTTCCAGAATGGGCCAGTTTCAATGTCAAATCCTTTCTCTGCTTATCCAGTATTTAACCAGTAGAAATAAAGAATCAGCTTTTAAGATCCTGGGCCAGCATACCGTAGTGACAGCAGACATTTTAAATGATGGGAAAGTCATCTTCCAGTTCCTCTATAACTAAGCTCCTCCCAAAAGATAGAGCAGAATTAGTTAGTGCTGAGACCAGCTCTGGGGAGCTGGAAAAGGGAGGAGGGAGGAGGGGTGGGAAGGAGAGAGAGGAAAAGAGAGAGAGGGAGAGAGGGCTAGGCAATGGACAATGTCATCTAACAGTTCTTACAAAAGAAAATTATGGTTATAAAGTGTCATGGCTCAGAATCTCCAAAGTAAAATTCCTTTGACACTTTCTCCTATAGCTTTATTAAACTTGATGTATTATTATTCGAGAGAATTTTCTGTCATTAATGCTATTCTGACCATACAATACAGTTCAGGGTTGGGTAAATTCCATTTAGGAACATAAGGGGAGTTTAAATGAATCATGCTATTATGGTGATTTTCTGTAAAAACATACGTATCACCTTTCTTATTAGATGTTTCAGTCACAGAAATTACATAAAACTGAAGTTTCACACACAGGGAGACTTGAATAATCTTAAAAAGCATACAGCTTTTTTTGTAAAAACAAAACAAAACAAAACAAAAAAACCAAAAAAGAAACGTCATTCTCCTTTAACTGTAGAATGAACTACAGGAAAACCCTCAAAACTCAGCTCTAAATCATTATCTGGTTGTCTGGGCTTGGGTCGACTTTGAGAACTCTCATTTGCAGGGCCTGCTGTGAGGGTGAGGATCCTTGCCCTCCACGGACTGGGGCTCTCTCCAGCTCAGGCACGGTGTGCTTAGTGCTGTAGTTAACTCGTCTGGCAGTTCTGTTGGGTAGACATTCTCATGGCCACTTTACAGACCAGAAGAAGCAGAGATTTGCGAAGTTGGAGTCAGTTGCCTAACCACTTGCCCACCCAAATTCATGTGTGCTACCGTGCCAGTTCCATTCATTAAGTACCTGGTAGATCCGCGAGAAAGGCTTTGCCTTTTCTCCCCATTTGTCTTGATTTGCTTAGACACAAAGAACCGAACAGTACCGCCAAGAAACAGCATCTTGTTCATTTGTTGGCAGCTATGGGGTCGGGTGTATTGCTTCCTGCTCTTCACTCTTCAACTTCTCTACAGCCAGAGGGTTCTGGCACTCACTATTCTTTCCAAGTCCCTGGGACACTCTTGTAGCAAGGATTGAAACTAGCAGCTCCATGGTGACCAGGAAAAACAAATGAGCACCAAAGCCCATACCAGCCCCGGGATCACTTGCGAACAGATTTTGAAAAGGAGAACTCAGTGTTGTCCCGGAGTTCCATCTGGGAATTGGCATCAATGGTACTGTTAGCAGCATGTCCTGCCTGCCTGCTTCTTGAAAACTCCAAGAATTCTGCAGCACTCTGGATCTCAGAACCCTGTGAGCCATTTCCTCAACACTAGGGTGCATGTTTGATGGATGAAAGTCCGAAGCTCACAAGAGAAGTTAACGCACACACCAGTTCCCATTTCAGGGTCAGTCAACTCTGGAACAGAATCAGAACGGTGTTTCTGCTTCACAAATCTGTCCAGAAGAAAGCATTGTCTGGCTTCAGGAATGTAGCGTTGGCTTAAGGGAGTTTTAATGCGTTGGCTAGAAGGATAAAAGCATATGAATGCCTGTTTAGAATATTACATTAATTTCAACCTTTATCCAACTTTGCATAGTGATGCCTTAAAATAAAAAGACTAATGCACTTTATTTTTATTGAGCAGTAAAATAAGCTTGGGGCGCATCAATACCAAACCTCTACTACTTTTCTAAACCTCATGAGCTTCCAAAAAATGAATAATTAAATGAAAAGGGGGGAGATTAAACAAGACTGGATGCCTTTGCTATATAGAGAACAATCAATCATTCCGTTGAATGATTGGTGGGAGGCAGAGAGAGAGAGAGAAAAATGTCTAAGAATAAACAAGGAATTTTGAAATATTAAGTGACCCAAGAGCTACTGTTCTGGCATAATTTTGTGAAGACAGTTTTTAGGCTTCAAGGCTATTTCTTTCGCTTGCTAGGATGAGTTCAGGGCTCTGGGAAGCATCTTGGTTCCTGATAAGAAGTGAGAAGCAAGCTGGAAGAAGTTTGCGCCACTCGGAATGAGAGGAGAGGAGTCTCGGTTTGGGGAAAGGGTGAGGGCTAAATGGTAAGCTTCTTGAGTACTTCCTGTATTTAATAACAAACTGAATGGAAAGGAGAAATGTTCATCCTTTATTTCCTTTTATCTGAGAATAAAATATTCATCTTTGTGTATATGATTCTTTAGATTCAGTTGAAGGCGTTTCCTTTTCTGGCAGTGTAGGAGTCTCCATGTACTTTATAGGGTGGCTTTACAGATTTCTCACTACATGTTGCAGACTGAATCTCTCCTATGTGAACATTTACTCATATATGATAAAAGTACAAGCATTAAGAGATGACAAAACTTTAAAAATGAAACTTATTCTAATTATTACTGTGTTTTGCTGATGATAACGGGGCTTTCTTTTGTTTGTTTGTTTGTTTTCTACATAAGATATCATTCTGTAGCCTAGGCTTATGCTGAACTTGATATCATTTGCCTGGCTTGGCCTTCCAAGCCCTGGGATGCCGGGTGTGACTTGCCCTCTACTTTCAGTGTCTACCTGCGCACTCTCTCTAACCTCCCACTGGTTTATCATTTCATCGCTCCAGGCAACGAGCCCGTGGCGATGGGACATTTCCCTGTAGTATTTTCTTGAACTTGTGTGGGGTTTTGATACCAAAGTCTCTTAAAAAGGCATGTCATTGCTCTGTCTGATTGTTTTTCAAACCACTTCTTTACTTTGGGTGTCAATTTTTTTTATGATATTTCAAAACTGTGATTCATGAATTGTTATTTTTATGTTTTGCTCCCATACCTGAAGACCTCCCCCCTCCTGCCCCCCCCCCCCCGGGTTAGTCTCTAGAGCCAGCAGTGTCTCTTTCCATGAGGTGAGGTGAATGAACAGAAGATACAGATGTCAGGGAAGCTCATGCGCATCAGTGCTAAAAGTAGCAATTTTAAATTTATCACCCCCCACACAGGTTTTATGTGTGCGTCAACACACTGATATATGTTTGTATCATCATTCATCCTCACACATTAGCTCACATGTAAAGATCCTACCTTATGTTGAGAACCATGTACCAAAGACAGTTACAATTAAGTCATTACCATATTGTTGATAAAAGTTGTGTGTACTACCTCATGAGCACGAAACGCCAAGCTGAGAATGGCATTTACACATGTTTAATTGCATTTGTCAGAAGCTGCATTATGAGCATTTTTTTTTGTTGTTGTTGAAACAAAACCTCAGACTTAACAAAGAGCAAGGCCCAGCATATTCATCATTTACCCAAAACGACATAGTATTTAGTCTCAAAGCTGGAACAGAATAGATTATTTTGGTTCAACAGGAGTTTGCTACATATGCAGCTGGAGCCATGGGTCCCTCCATGCATATTTTTTGGTTGGTGCTTTAGTCCCTGGGAGCTCTGGGGGTACTGGTTGGTTCATATTGTTGTTCCTTTTATGGGGCTGCAAGCTCCTTCAGCTCCTTAGGTCCTTTCTCTAGCTTCTCCATTGGGGACCTTGTGCTCAGTCCAATGGTTGGGTGGGAGCATATACCTCTCACTAAAGGGAGGAGAGGCCCTTGATCCTGAGAAGGCTCGATGTCCCAGTATAGGGGAATGCCAGGAGAGGAAGGCGAGAATGGGTGGGTTGGTGAGAAGGTGGAGGGAGATGGGATAGGGTGTTTTCAGAGGGGAAACCAGGAAAGGAGTTCCATTTGAAATGTAAATAAAGAAAATATCTAATGAAAAAAGAGAAAACAAAATAAGAGTTTGTTCTTACTAGCCAAATTTAGTGGAGTGTAATCATTATTTTTTTCTATTTAGAGTTCTTTTCAAGAAGATCTAGTCTTGGATGATGGATGAGTCAAAACTCCCAATCCTTCTAATCTGGTCCAATCCCTATGTTGTTATGTATTCCTTCAACAGAGCTTAAACTTCTACTTTCACAACTCAAAAAAAAAAATGGCAGCACCTAGATGGCCTCATTTTCATATGAGCAATAGCTAATAGATTTCTATTGAGAATAGAGGAAATCAGAGACCATAAGTCTGCTTGATACATGGAGTAAGCGTCAGGAGTTCAGAGGGCACAGAATGGAAGATCTGTAGGATTTATGCCTATTTCCCATTTTCTGTATCTGGTTTACTTCTCTATGTTATCTGTCTCTTCATAAAATCTTGGCCACCCTGTACTGACTTACACACTTCCTTTATCAGTACTCCGTGAGCCCACAGGGTTTTGTGGTTCAATGGTTTCTTTGCTCTATGTTCATCATTTTTTTTCTCATCTTATTTGTTCTCCTTGTTCACTAGAAGGACTCTTCTAATTTTAGCTCTAAATTAATTTACATTTCCCAATACTGGCATTTAGCTTATGCCTCTTATAAATTATTTACACTGGGCAGGCTGAATCACTAAATTAAAGCTAAAATAATGTTATTTTCATTTGTTGAGCTTTAAAAGAATACACGGATCATACTTGACTCCCTACATACTTTTTATCCTTTCAGTTCACATTTGCCCATGTGGCTCCAAGGTCTTTTAGCTTGTGGTTGGAAAAAGGAAAGAATTCTGTTTTCTTCATATTCATTCACGATTTATTAGTTCAACCACTAGTAACTAGAGTCCAGTAACAGGGGGCTATAAGAGATGATACAAAGGAGAAAAAAAAAACTATGCATTGTAGAGCTTTGCTCCAGGTGACAATAGATAAGCTGATGACTGCAAAGAAGTTTTGCTGAATGCCACAGGAGAGGTACTGTGTACTTTGCTCCTAGGAGGAAAAGATCCATGTTTGTCAAGCAAGACTAGAAAGAAGTAGAAATCTCACTTCACATGGTAGTTGAGCGCCATCAAACTCCTTTCGATCACAAATGGTCAGCATTATCTGCAGAGTGATCCTAGCTCTCTGTCTCAGAAGCCAATGCAAAGGAGAATGCCTGGTCCAAAGTTAAGCCACCACCATAAGCTTTTCAGTTGGGGATCTTGATCAAAGCATCTGAACCAGGGAAACTAAAGGCATAAGAGAGCCTTACAGTATGCTCAGCCTACTTGATTGTCACACCAGGGGTCAGTGCCTTACTGTTGATGCTGAGCTGTGTAAACCTAGGAAATTTACTTAACCTCTTTGTCATCAGGGTTCATCTTTTTGCACAGGGAAAAAGAGGTTGTAAAATTTCTCAAATAAAAAATGAAGAATAAAGGAATTCACTAAAAGTGCGATGTGGTGAACAGTTATTACACATTTACTCTTAAGACCATTACAAGTGCCATTGCTATTATTGAAGAGATACTTCTAGTAGACTATCTAAAACAGTCTGGTATCTATTACTCTCAGGTATCTATTACTCTCAGGAAATGATTGCTTATCAACTCCTTTTTGAGTCCTTAAAACTTTTCTAATATTATCCCATTATACCTAATGGATATAATATTAAATATATTAAATATAATATAAAGCCCGCTCAGTTTCCAAGTTTCAGGTACTTTGATCAAAATTCCCAAATTGAAGAACTAATGATAATGGCTTGACTTTGGATTTTCTCCTTTGGACTGGCTTCAAAAGCAGAAAGCCAGGATCACTTGCTAGAAAACAGTGACTGTTTGTGATCTAAAGAAATTTAATGACACCATGAGAAGTGGTATCTTCAGAATGTCTATTCCACTTCTGGCTAGTCCTTCTAGACAAACACGAATGCTTCCCTCCTGGGAGCTAAACACTCGATGTCTCTAGTACAGCAATTCAGCAAGCTTTGTAAGAATTTTATATTTCATTAGATATCCATTATGTCTAAAGATTTTTCTATTTGTCACCATCATCATTATTATTCATTGTATGCATTATGAAGAAACTTAAAACTAATTACACTCTTCATGTTTTGGTTAGACATACAAATGTATTAGCTGCAACCTTGATGTCACAGATGACAAAACTGGGTAAAACTGGATTAAAAAAAAGTCAGATACAAACTAATACACAGTTTTCATTACAGATTTAGATAATATAATTATTATATATAGTATGTTAATTCATAATATGGAAACTTGATAAACACATATTATGTAACTAGCATTCAAATAAAAGTAGGAATTTAAGATATCCATATGCAGTACCATTTACAAAGAGAGACACATTGAGCGTACAGAGACATCCACGTATGACTGATTTTTCAGAAAAGGTAAGAACGGGTTGCATGTTGATAATTATTAGAAACAAACTGAATTATATGGACATACATACACATACATGAATACATACATACAAATCACTCAGGGATCCTATAGGTCTCCTAATAGTGTTATATTGGAGTGAGTGTTGATTATGGTCACTTAGAATTTTTTTTTTTTTTTTTTTTTTACAAAACACAACAACAGTAACAACAACAAAACTCTCATAGCCTTCAATCACTTCATAGAAACTTATACCAATAAGACAGACACTGGAAAACAGACACATATGAAACAGTGAAATCTAACACTGTTTATAGTTTTAAAAATGAGTTCCCAATCCATAATTTTGTCATGACATCATCTATTTGGGTTTGATCTTACTTTAGCCCATGATTTTATTTTTTTCGTTTCTTGCTCATTTGTATGTCTGGCTTTGATTTTAACTTAATGAAACAACAGAATACCCAGTAGCATAGATCAAAAACTGAAAAGCATAGTATTGACTTTTACCAGTACATTAACTAGAAATGGTATTATTCTTTAAAAACTTTGGTAGCTTGTAAATAAGCAAAAAATCAAAAGCAACAATTTTAAGAGTGTGAGGATATGTTCTATAGCACAAACAAAAACAACAAAACAACAAAACAAAACAAAAACACAAAGCTTAAGGGCTTTTAAGTTTGAACGTGACTTGTCAACTTTGGTGCTTTCAAACCCCTATGAAACTTTGAAATGCCACTGGATCTGGCAGTAAAATACCATTATCAGGACTACCCTGTTCTTTTTATGTTACATCCTCAGTTATTATGTTTTATGTATTCACAGACCATAGTAAGCTGTCTAAGAAAGGACTGGGCAGGAAGGGATGCTACAGGACAGAATTCAGTGACAGAGACAGATGGCTTCTATTTTAAGTTTTCTTTTTTCCATTCATTTTTGGCTCTGCAAATATGTGGAGATTATGTAATAAAAACAACTACTGTTTGTCAAGTGCTTACTCAACTCCAGCATGAGATTAGGTTTATGGGGTAGGTTTGTGGAGTCACACTGGACCTTGTGAGGATGAGGAAATATTCAGGGGCTCAGGGTAATCCTTCCCTCAGTGGTGATCCATTTGCATAATGGAGATTACCCAATTCTCTGAGCTCTCTCTGTCTCTCTCTCTCTCTCTCCCTCTCTCTCTCTCTCTCTCTCTCTCTCTCTCTCTCTCTCTCTCTCTCTCCCTCCGTCTCTCTCTCTCTCTCTCTGTTTGTGGGTGTTTGTTTGTGTGTGTGTGTGTGTGTGTGTGTGTGATTTCTCTACTGAGGGTTGATGGTACAACTTTCTATATACTAGGCAAGTGTGTTTCCCCTTGAACTACATCTACAGACTTTTATTTACTGTTCATTTTGGAACAGGGTCTTGCTAAGTCATCCAGGGAACCTTGGACTTTGAACATGGACCTCCATCTGCTTCTGCATCCTTAATACTTTTGATTACAGTCATAAATTACAAGCTTGGGATTCCTTTTCAGTGTTCTTTTGATCATCCTGTTTCCAGACTGTACCTTCTTCATCAGAAATCTCATGTTTTGTCCTTGGGGTTACCATGAATGTCTACTGGCAATCAGACATAGAATATATTGGCTAATACACTGGTAATGTACTAATGGTTTTGATTGGTTTGAAAAGGAGAAGGAGTGATAGAAGCCTCCGTATGTAATATCATACCCTAATTTAGACCACACAGAAGTTTTTTCTTTTTTACTTCACATTTTTTCAAGTTTAATATTTGATTTCAAGTATGTATAGGATACATTCCTTATGAACACCAATTTATTTCTCACCGATTTAACACTCAACAGGTTTCAGAGCCCAGAAATCATCATAATTCCTCAACAAATGAATCAGTTATTTCTTCTCATAATATTTTGTATTTAAGGTAGAATCAAATGGAAAAGAATTAGGAGAGAATTCAATGAAAATGTCTTTCCTTAAGAGCAGTTAGTTACAGATGATGCTCAGTTAAAGATTCAACATTGATCTTGTTTTGCTTGCTAATTCTGATTAATAGTGACATCTTTGGGCTCTTTAAGGAGAAAAGTCTGTGAATCCTTGAGTTCAAGGGTATTGAGTATCATCATGAAATGATGTTGTCAGCTGTTAGGGCAATGTTTACTCCTAGGGCAAACTACAAATAGTATGTGATAGTCGTAAGACAGAAAGCTACCTTATTGGGTATATATGATACCATTTTCTCCCGTTTATATGGTTATTTCTCACGTAGGTAAATTTATGCCTTGACTTTAAGATTTATATGAAAATTAATTTAGATTCTTCATTTTTATAAATGTCTTATAGGTCGACATGTTACCAGAACAGCAATAGTAATAAAACCTTCACTTTCCAAGAAAGTATGTAGAAGTCTTCAGTGTTGCAGATTAGATGGAGGCATGCATTTGATTCTGTTCTGTGCTGAAGCTTCCAGGAGAATATTAGCATAATACTCTTCAACTCCAGCCTTGTCTCAGCATAACCCCGAGGTTCCAGGGAGCTGTCCAAGTCTGTTGAAACCCACTTTTTACAATGCATTTTTCTCTATTTTTCTTTGTGTTTGCCAAAATGAACAAAACTGATTTTTGTCAGCTGTCAAGTGGAGCAAGATGTCAAAAGGGAGGTGGGAGCAGCTTTTCCATACATTCAATTCTTGTAACAAAAACAAAAGATTAAACCATTGGTTGTCTGCTCCGGGAGAGGTTTATATTTCCAAAATTGCATCTCATGCTCATAACGAAGCAGATTGGAAGCAGTGCTAAAGTCAACAGGAAGGTTGGCAGTTTTGCTTGATTCGGATGGAGCCAATAAGCTTTTTTGGCACCTTGGGAACAGCAGCCTGAAAATCCTTAAGCATGGCCTTCCTCTTAGGTGGCATCAAGTGATTGTAACGGGCTTTCTTGGCATTTCCTGCTGAATTGTGGGATGGGCTGTTGTCAGATACCTAGGTTATGTTTGAGAGTGGGCAGCACAGATGTAAGTCTTATTAATCACTACACCTATAGCTCATTCTGCTAATGCCTTTTCGTCCAGATCTGCTATGTGATTCAGACTATTTAGTCACATGATTGAGTCTTCTTTAAGTTAAAAAACTACCACTTAGGCAAAATACAGCAGATCACAGAGTGGTTTATAACCATCTTAGCCTGTAAACTCAAAGCAATATTTTTTTTTTATCAGAATTAGATCAGCCTGCCAATTCAACTTTTCCTTAGCAAATGTTATTTCTATGACACCCTAAGTGTTTTTATTTCCACTGAAATTGACTCAGACTGTATAAAGCTACAGTGCAGCTGCACACTTTTGAAAATGAAGACCGTTTTCCCCTCTTTTAAGGGACATTTATTTCACTGGTGTTTCAGTTATACCACATACAATCATAACATCACACCCAAGAGGGGTCTTCTTCCCTCACCATGCTAGCTTCTTGAAGGACTCACATAGACTAGACTAAGGAAATGATTATCCGGGAAGCAAAAGCAATATAATCTACTGGGTTTTTTTTTTCACTGACTTTTATTTCTAACAGTTCATAATCTTTATGAGCTCCTAAGATCCCAACTAGTCATAGTTGTTGACTGTAAAGCAGAAGGGTTTTAAATGGTAGCAAGGCAATGCTTGATTCAGGGGCTTGTGCTATACAAATACTGCAGCTTCAGGTTGGTCTACACGCAGGTGTGTATTTTTGGCATTAAGAAGTTGGTCTTCCATCCATGCTTTTTTTTTTTTTTTTAATGGATGAAAACAGCCCACGTTACTTTCCTAGTTAGTGCAAAACAGAGTTCTCTATTTTGGAAGCTTCTGGAAGGCCTTTTGGAAATGTAGATCCTTACCCCTCAGCAGTGTGTAATGTTTCTCCCAAAAATCTTTTCAGCATGACTGTGTTTCTTAATCATAAAAGTCCAAAGAAAATACAGCTACCGCTTTACCTGCCATGAGTCAGTTATTCTGTTTTATGCTCGGGTTTGATTTCCAGTCTATCCACACTACAGTTGGCAAATTATCAAAACCAATCACCTTTGTTGTTAAAATACCTCTCCCCAAGACCTGTGTATGTCTTATTTCTACAGCAGCTCCTCCACTCCTCCTCATCCCTCTCCCTTCCCCTACCTAACAACTAACAACTTCATACTTGTCAATGAAGTTTCTTGATAGATCTTCTTTATCACTGGGCCACAGCTGGTAGAGTTGATTCTTGTGGCTAGAAACAGGACACATTTGACAGATAACTAATATCAATTATATATTCTGATCATGTGTTCTGCACAGTTTCAATTACGGAGATTTAATCACATGGTAAGTACTCTCAGGCATCTTTACCACTCATGAAGACACATCTAAGATGAGGATAAACACCATCACCTTCCTGACTAAAGTCAGCATCACCCTAGCCTGTGATTCTTATTCATTTTACCACTATCTAATGAGTCAACTAAACATGAAACTCAGTCATCATGACCTGACTTCTCCCTTCAATTTGTCATCCAATTAGTTGAACTTTGACCTTAAGTTTGTTTTGCAATCATCCTTTCTGTTCCATCCCTGCTACTGCTACTGCATTACAGATTCATCACCCAACTTTTAAAACCAGTAATTTCCTTCAAAAATTCCTTCATCGTTATTCTGTTGTTTTCCTTCAAACCCATTCTAAGAGAAGTCTCCGAAAATATCCTTTAGGTCCTGTCATTTAAGCTAATGATATCAACTTGTTTTTCAATGGGAAACCAAGCTTGTATTCCTGGAACGGGGAATACTCAATTACATATTTATGTAAGACATCCTTTTCCTCCACTGCCTCCATTGTTTTCCTCCAGTTTTCATTTTCAGTTTATTGTATTTCTAAACATTGTTTTCTCTAAGTTAGTGTAAATTAGAGTTCACTGAACTTTTTGAATATGCAAATATTTGTTTTACCAAATTTGTGGATTGTTTGATTTTTTTTTTTTTTTTGTCATTGCTACTTCAGATATGTCTTATTCCCTTCACCTTCTCCTCTCATTGGGGGACTACAGACTTTGAATAGATATTTTGATGGCGACTCCTAAAGGATCTGACAGTTTTTGTGCATTCCTGTGCCCATTGGTGTTTCAGCACCTGCTCTACTATTCAGCTACATTTACATCGTCATCTAGACACCTTTCTACCATTTGGTTACTCTCCTTTATATTGTCTTCAAGAAGTTGTTGGAAGATAAATTCTTTCAATGATTTATATGTAATTGGGAGTAAGATTGAGTTCTAGTAAGTCTAGTAAGTCCACGGCAGAAGCATCCTTTATTATCCAGTTTTATATAAATGCTACCCCATATATGGTTACTTCTTGGTGAGTATTTGTAGCTCCCATTTCCCTCTTTTTATTGGGGCTATTTATATTTAATGTATGTCAGATATTTTTTTTGAGACAGGGTTTCTCTGTGTAGTCCTGGCTGTCCTGGAACTCACTCTGTAGACCAGGCTGGCCTCGAACTCAGAAATCTGCCTGCCTCTGCCTCCCAGGTGCTGGGATTAAAGGCATGTGCCACCGCCGCCTGGCTCATGTCAGATATTTCTAATTATGATGCTGAATAATCACCTTAGTATGAACTTGTTTAAAACTGAGCCCTGGGGTCTGTTTTCAGTCCCTCACTCCGCGTATCTGATGCTTTCTATATCTTTAGAATCATCCTGAACACTGTTCTCTCAATGCCACACAAGTCATTACCAAATCCTATTCTCTTAACTCTCAAAGATTTTTTGAATATGTTTTTATCACATATACCCTAAATTGATAATAGGATGGACTCTCTTGTGCCTATATACCCATCATATGAATAATCAACCATTCTTAGGTAACTGTGGCATTAAAAACAATACATGTAATGCCTAGCTCTTGTCTTGTAATGTGTTGAACAAAAATGACCACAAAAATGAACATCATATTTGGTTCATCCAATTTATAGATATAAACCAGTCAATTAATACCTAATACTTACTAAATTGGATGGAATTCTCTTCTAGAGCCTAGCACAATAATACATTGGAAAATAAAATATGCAATGTAATTGTTTGAGTTAGAATTGGGTCACAGTCATAAGTGGAGGCAGAATAAATTGCATTCTTATTTCAAATCTATTTCAGCTTTGGATGACATTTAAGAATTCCTGAATTTTTATTTATTAGTGAATTTATTAGTGATTCTATAAAATGTTCACTAATAGTTTTAATTAAAAGTCATTTTTCAAAAGCTACTTAATTTTTCAAAAGTCCTCATCATTATTTACCTAATTTTCTCATTCTCTGCTTATACTAGCATTTTTGCATGTGCTATGAATAGTGTCTCCTCATGTCTAGGAGACAAAAATGTTGGACATTTTCATTAAAAAAATTTGTTTTGAAACCAAGTTTTATTTTGAAGCATAAGCTAACCTTGAACTCTCAGCTCTTCTCTCTCTACCTCCTGATTTCTGGATTTACAGGCTTATGACATTAAACACAGAAGCATATAAGCAGTCTAAATAATTTTATGACAGTTTAAACCTTCCTCCTTGACCCTAACCCAGTAATATTCCCATGGTGACAATGATAATTCTTCTATGGCTTGCTCTTCAGTGTTTACATATACAAGTAGATTATGTTTTTATATTAAATTCTAGAATCCATAGAAAAATTGTGAAATTGTTTATTCATATAAACTTATAATATTAAATATTTTTGTGTGTGTGATGATATTTTTTTGTTTTTTTTACTTTAAAATTAATATTTTATTGTTCTTCCAATGAGGTTGCAAACTCCTTCAGCTCCTTTAGTCCTTTCTCTAATTCCTCTATTGGGAACATGGTGCTCAGTCCAATGGTTGGCTGCTATCCTCTGCCTCTATATTTGTAAGGCTCTGGCAGGGCCTCTCAGGAGATAGTTATATGTCATTAAGCTGGTAGTGTATGCTCTCTCCATTTTCTTTTCTTAGCACTGCTTTCATTGTGTCCCATAGATTTGGGTATGTTGTGTCTTCATTTTTATTAAGTTCTAAAAGTCTTTAATTTCTTTCTTTATTTCTTCTTGACCAAGGTATCATTGAGTAGAATATTGTTCAGTTTCCACATGTATGTGGGTTTTCTGTTGTTTTTGTTGCTATTGAAGACCACTTTTACTCCATAGTGATCTGATAGGAGGCATGGGATTAGTTCGATCTTCTAATATTTGTTGAGGTCTGTCTTGTGACCAATTATATGGTCGATTTTGGAGAAGGTACCATGAGGTGCTGAGAAAAAGGTATATTCTTTTGCTTTAGGATAGAATGTTCTATATATATCTGTTAAATCTAATTCATCTAAAGCTTCAATTAGTTTCATTGTGTCCCTGTTCAGTTTCTCTTTTCCTGATTGATCCATTGAGGAAAGTGCAGTGTTGAAGTCACCCACAATAATTGTGTTAGGTGCAATGTATGCTTTGAGCTTTCTTTTTTTTTTTTTATTCGATATAATTTATTTACATTTCAAATGATTTCCCCTTTTCTAGCCCCCCCCCTACTCCCCGAAAGTCCCGTAAGCCCCCTTCTCTTCCCCTGTCCTCCCTCCCACCCCTTCCCAGTTCCCCGTTCTGGTTTTGCCAAATACTGTTTCACTGAGTCTTTCCAGAACCAGGGACCACTCCTGCTTTCTTCTTGTATCTCATTTGATGTGTGGATTATGTTTTGGGTATTCCAGTTTTCTAGGTTAATAACCACTTATTAGTGAGTGCATACCATGATTCACCTTTTGAGTCTGGGTTACCTCACTTAGTATGATGTTCTCTAGCTCCATCCATTTGCCTAAGAATTTCATGAATTCATTGTTTCTAATGGCTGAATAGTACTCCATTGTGTAGATATACCACATTTTTTGTATCCACTCTTCTGTTGAGGGATACCTGGGTTCTTTCCAGCATCTGGCAATTATAAATAGGGCTGCTATGAACATAGTAGAGCATGTATCCTTATTACATGGTGGGGAATCCTCTGGGTATATGCCCAGGAGTGGTATAGCAGGATCTTCTGGAAGTGAGGTGCCCAGTTTTCGGAGGAACCGCCAGACTGCTTTCCAGAGTGGTTGTACCAATTTGCAACCCCACCAGCAGTGGAGGAGTGTTCCTCTTTAGAGTCCCCAGAGTTCCCACAAGAAGTTAGGCCATCAACCAAGAGGTACATATGGCTCCAGCTGCACTTGTATCAGGAATGCCTTTTCAGGCATCAATGAGAGGAGAGGTCCTTGATTCTATGAAGGCTCTATAGATGCCCCAGCATAGGGATAGCAAGGGAAGGTAGGGAAGGAGTGGAAGTGGGGGATGGGATAGTAGTTCCCTGAGTGGGGGCAAAACTGGAAAAGGAAATAAGATTTGAAATATAAATATATTCAATAAAAAAGAAAGGCTTGGTGAAAGGAACCTGATATAGCTGCCTCCTGAGAGGGCCTACCAGAACCTTATAAATACATGTAGGGTGTTCCCAGCCAACCTTTGCACTGGGTGCAGGGTCCCCAATGGAGGAGATAGAGAAAGAACTAATGTAGCTGAATGGGTTTGGAACCCCATAGGAAGAACAGCAATATCAACCAACCAGATCTCCGAGAGCTTCCAGGGACTAAGCCTCCATCCCAGGAGTACACATGGCTCTGGCCATATATATATAGTAGAGGACAGCCTTGTTAGGCATCAATGGGAGGAGAAGTTCTTGGTCCTATGAAGGTTTGATAGATGCCACAGTGTAGGAGAATTGAGGGCAGGAAGGTGAGAGTAGGTGGGTGGGTAGAGGAACATCCTCATAGAAGAAGAGGGATAGGGAATAGGAGATGAAATTTCTGGCAGAGGGGGAAACCAGATAAGGAGATAACACTTGAAGTTATTTTAAATAAATTAAAATAAATAAATTGTGTGTGTGTGTGTGTGTGTTAAAAAAATTAATATTTTATTATTATTCAACATCCTTTCTTTCTTCTTTTTTTATTTGATATATTTTTTATTTACATTTCAAATGATTTTCCCTTTTCTGGCTCATCGCTCCCTGAAAGTTCCATAAGCCCTCTTCCCTCCTCCTGTTCCCCCATCTACCCCTTCCCACTTCCCTGTTTTGGTATTGCCTATACTGCTACACTGAATCTTTCCAGAACCAGGGACCACTCCTCCTTTCTTCTTGTATCTCATTTGATGTGTGGATTATGTTTTGGGTATTCCAGTTTTCTAGGCTAATATCCATTTATTAGTGAGTGCATACCATGATTCATCTTTTGAGACTGGGTTACCTCACTTAGTATGATATTCTCTAGCTCCATCCATTTGTCTAAGAACTTCATGAATTCATTGTTTCTAATGCCTGAATAGTACTCCATTGTGTATATATACCACATTTCTTATATCCATTCCTCTGTTGAGGGATACCTGGGTTCTTTCCAGTTTCTATTATAAATAGGGCTTCTATGAACATAATGGAGCATGTATCCTTACTATATGCTGGGGAATCCTCTGGGTATATGCCCAGGAGTGGTATAGCAGGATCCTCCAGAAGTGAGGTGCCCAGTTTTCTGAGGAACTGCCAGACTGATTTCCAGAGTGGTTGTACCAATTTGCAACCCCACCAGCAGTGGAGGACTGTTCCTCTTTCTCCAAATCCTCTCCAACACGTGTTGTCTCCTGAGTTTTTAATCTTAGCCATTCTGACTGGTGTAAGGTGAAATCTCAGGGTTGTTTTTATTTGCATTTCCCTAATGACTACTGATGTTGAGTATTTTTTTAAGATGCTTCTCAGCTATCCAAAGTTCTTTGGGTGAAAAATTCTTTGTTTAGCTCTGTACCCCATTTTTAAAGAGTTATTTGGTTTATTTGGTTTTCTGGGGTCTAACTTCTTGAGTTCTTTGTATATATTGGATATTAGCCCTCTGTCTGATGTAGGCTTGGTGAAGATCTTTTCCCAATTTGTTGGTTGCCGATTTGTCCTTTTGATGGTGTCCTTTGCCTTACAGAAACTTTGTAATTTTATGAAGTCACATTTGTCAATTCTTGCTCTTAGAGCATACGCTATTGGTGTTCTGTTCAGAAACTTTCTCCCTGTACCGATGTCCTCAAGGGTCTTCCCAGTTTCTTTTCTATTAGCTTCAGAGTATCTGGCTTTATGTAGAGGTCCTTGATCCATTTGGATTTGAGCTTAGTACAAGGAGATAAGGATGGATCAATTCGCATTCTTCTGCATGCTGACCTCCAGTAGAACCAGCACCATGTTGAAAAGGCTATCTTTTTTCCACTGGATGTTTTCAGCTTATGAAGGACTGAAGGCAAACTATGAGAGCTGGTTCTCAACTTTCACTGCATGGGTTTGGGGGGTTCAATTCAGGTTCTCATGCTTTGCAACAATACTCTAACCCACTTAGCTAACTCACAAGCCCAATAATAAATGGCATCTTTATATTTATTTTTTAATGGTACTGGATTTATATTTTTAAAGGAAAATATCATTCCATATTTTGCTTCTGAGTCCACATAGAAATATAATTTTATCACAAATATATTAGAGATTATTGTTTTCAATTACATATTAATTCATTCACTTAGAATGTACTACTTAACAGTGCCATTCATAAATTCCAGAATTTTAAAAATCAGAAATGAAAGGCTGAAAAGTGTGCTCAGTGGATAGTAGTTGCTCTTGTGGACAATATGAGTTTGATTTTAAACACCTTTGTCAGATGTCTCACAACTGGCTATTACTCTACCTCTAGGAGATACAAATGCACACTCATATACATATGTATAATTACAAATAAAATTAATTTTTAAAACTCACAATGAAGTTGAAAGCTAATTATTTACATCCAAAGATTAATGTCTCAAATATTTTAATAAATTCATTGGTTTCTTCCTTGGCATTTGTGGCTGGTGAAAGTAATATATTTAATATGAAAAATAATTAACATGCAAACAAAATGTAAGATCAATGTTAGTTGTTGTGTATTTCCTGGAAAACACTAAGTGTATACCCAATCATGAGGTGTGTTATTTGATTTCAATTTCAAAGGATAAGAGGAAAAGTAACAAATGGATGATATAGTTTTCTAATTAACAGACAAGGTTATAGATAATTTTTCAGCAGATACACATTATGTGCAGTTTAAGAGAAAAAAGGGTATAAAGAAAAGTAAATGAAGGATGTAGGAAACTGGGAATATTGAAGAAATTTTTGCATGTAAAGATTATAAGAAAGAGGTATTAACTCAAAAGGAAATGATGTAGAAGGACCAAGGAAAGAGAGAGAGAGAAAGATCTCAAAGACAAAACAGACCAAAAGAGGAGGCTCTGTTAGCCATTTTATGGGACCAGTTCTGAGAATATTTTCATTCAGTCCCCTCCTCCTACTTATTCTCTTCTACTATTTCCCACCAGAGTTTGAATTTATAACCTCAAAGCAAACTTAGGACAAATCTTTGGGCTACCCATTTGTGGTTTGCCAGCAACTTCCAGGATCCAAATTGGGTGTAATTTAGGACCCTGTAGAAGCTTGAATAGCACAGTGAGTCTAGTTTAAGGCTTTTGTTGTGCTATATTATCCATCATAAAGAGTATATTGTCACTAAATCAGCAGAGGCTTCTTTGAAGATGGTGGGGAGAATTTGATGGGTTACCCTCACTCTTCCATTGCTAGTAGGGGGTCCACCCAGTAAAGCTTCTCCCATCAATTAGCACATCACTCTGCTTGTTACACATCATTTCTCATTTCCTTACCACTTAGTTCTTCTATGGTTCATTTCCTGAGAAACTCATAAGAGAAGTTACCAAAGTGTTGATTTTGTAAGATCTGTGCTCATTAAAGTTCCATAGTTGTTTATATGTATTTGAATATGAATATTTGTATGTGTAAATGAGCTTAAGCCAGAAAGTACTTGTAGCATTAAAGATCAGGGACAAACTAAAAATTACTGGATTGTGGATTGGGATCAAAGATGAGTCAGTAATATAGAGTCTCTTTATATTATAGAACTATTCTAAAACTTGGAAGTAGTTCTGAAACTTTATTTAGATAGGGTCCATATTATAGAAATTGAATAAAACTCAGATGAATACTTCAAAGTAATATCTGGGCTGTAGAGTTCCTGAACAATATTCTTGTCTGATTTAAGGTAAAGTGCTTAACTATTCAATGTTTTACCAAAATATAATGCAATAAATGAAATGTTTTATGCAGACAGAAATATCTAATAATTTTGAGGCCTAGTATCTGTCCATCAGAAAATTGTTTACTTATCTACATACATTTATTGTTTAAATTTCCTTTCAAACTATGTTTGAAATATATATACCAGGAATTATTCTGTATCATTATGTTTGTATGCAAACATATATTAGGGAAAATGTAATTTCCAAATTATTTTTATGAAAAATGTTATTAAGATGCTAATATTTGTTTTATGGTGGTAATGGATGGAGAGAAAATAAATGTACTCAATTATATAAAAGAAGCAGTGATGCAGATTTGTGATGCATTTTATCTGGAGAGGGATTGATGAAGGGGAATAGTAAAGAATGGCCTTCTCAGTTAACTACCAATGAATTAATTTAATACTTGAAAGTTCTTGAAAGTAAAGAATATATCCAGAAATTAATTTGCATAGACAAGTTTTAGCCAAGTGTTTGCCAACCATGTGTCATATGGTGCATTAAGCATTTTATATTCATCATCTTCCAATTATGTCAACAATCTTTGTGCCTGATGATATTCCATTTATAAAATATGACATCAAGCTTAGGAAAGAAAATATCATCTCTGAAACTGGTAAATGATCAATCGGGATTCAAGTTTACATTTGATTGACCTTAAAATTTATGTTTTTTTTTCAATAAGCTACAATAAATACTAAACTTAGAGAAATATAGCACTCTACTTACCTCTATTTTGATGTAATTATTATGTAAGTAAATATAAATTTTATAATTTAATTTATATAACAAAAAAGAACTGTATTTTAAAATGAAGAAGGACTTTTACTATGGCTCAGAACAAAGAGGAAAGACTAATAACACTATCTGTGCTCAAACAAAATTTGCTTGATACCATTTTTAGATCTTGTCTTATAACTGGGAAAATAGAACACATACTCCTGTGAATATCTTCACTAGCCTTGGTTGTGCTAACACTCATGATTTTGCTTTAAGATTATTTGCTAAATATAAAATTTAACATTAATTAATAGTATTTGCCATTAAATACTGAAATGGTTTGAGTGAAATCTAAATAATTCTTCAGAAGCAAATAATTTCAGGTTTCACTGGAATAGAATCATGAAACCAGATTGACAAATCTCTGGCCAACAGATCTGACATTCAGCTCTTTGCTAAAACTAATAAACAAATTTGCTGAAACTAATAAAGTAACACTCAGTGTTGCTCTGATGGAATGGTAGTCCCAGTGGTAATTCTAAAAATGCCTGCTGCCTCTAAAAATTATGGATCATGAGATTCTGGACAATTAATTCACTCTTTCTGAGTTTGAACTAAATGTTTTGCAAATCATAGTAACAATAATTATCTCTTGAAGTACTTGTGAAAGTGTGTGTGTGTGTGTGTGTGTGTGTGTTTGAGAGAGAGAGAGAGAGAGAGAGAGAGAGAGAAGGAAAGAGCAAATATTGAGAGCCTATATAATTACTAGTTACTATCATGGTTGTCACTGGTGGCAGCAACAGCAGAAATGATATTTATTTCAATAGAAAGGTGAAATTATGAACGAGTTGAGTGCATACACAAGTTTATGTGTGTGCTTGTGCATGTACAGACCCAAAGTTGATGTTAGTGTCTTCCTCTGTTGCTTTCTTCCTTATTTCTTGAGGTTTTGTTTTTCAGTTGAACCCAGAACTCATCCATTTTGAATCTGTGTTGCCAGCTAGCCTGCCTTGAGGATCTCTTGTTTCTGCCTCCCTAGTGTTATGATTAACTGCCAGGCTGGCCTGGCTTTTACCTTTGAAACTCCAAATTCAAGCTCTCACATTTTCCAGGCACATACTCTGTCCACTGAACCATTTCACTAGCCCATGAGTCAGCTTTTACTCATTCTACTAGATCCTCCAGAAAATGCTGATAAATACCCATTTTATGCCAGATTGTTGTAAAGATAATGTCATTGAGCTGATAATAAGATGATTGAAATTATACATAACACCAACAAAGGCCCCTGTTGGTCCCTACGGAGATGTCAGAAGTACATGATCAAGTCATCAATCATTTGTCATGTGCTACACTAAGCATTTTATACTCATAATCTTTCAATTATGTCAAAATCCTATGAGCTTGATGTTATTCCTTTTATAAAGCCAGACATCAGCAAGAATGTCAACAATAATAAATCTTAACAGAAAACAGTGAGACCTAGGAAAGCCCTGATAATGAGAGTTAATGTCTTTAAGAAACATCTTAGCATTCATTAGATCTTAAACATACCTCATCCATATTAGCGAATCCACTTTGATTTCCATGACTAACTAATCTTGTATTCAGATTTCTCAGTTTCCACATTTGCTTTTAGTTATATTTAATTGAATTATGTAAAGGGACACATGAGAAGGTGGTTTTAATCACATAATAGACAAAATAAATATATGGTATCACAAATCAATGGTAACTATGATTTAGCATTCTCCTTACTTGTCTAGTTACTTACTACCTACTTACTTGTCATGGATTTCTATTTTTTTCCCTAGGATGTTAGTTTGTTCTTGAAATACTGCAATATAAAATAAGTAGCAATCATTATTCCTATGTAGACTATTATGGAGATAAAAGATGGAGTGTAACAAAAGTAATAAGATATCCAGGTTTATGGATTGTTTTGGATATAGGAAGATGTTATTTGCAGATCTAGAACAGGAAATATGTATACATATGTGCATTTGCTTGAGAAAGAAAGAGACAGACAGAACAAGAGAGAGAGAGAGAGAGAGAAAGAGAGAGAGAGACTTTATGCTTTAGTTTATTTTTCTATCTGCTTTAGGCCTGCCATTATAGTTTGCTCATTTTTTTAATCCACTGCTTGCTTTATCTTCTCTTTGTTTATTAATTCTATCCAGTCAATGGCCATACATTCAAACCATAGTATATTCTACTAATCACATGTATGAAAAACTTTTCAAAGGCAAAATCAGGGGACTGGAGTACAATTCTTAACCCAAGTCACCTCAGTGTTCATAACCTTAGCATCTTGAACAAGAACTGTCTTTAGTGCCACATAGATCTGTGAGCACTTTTAAGAACGAATCAATCTCCTTTAAGCAATTCTTCCATGAGTCTATGGGCTTGCTTCTTTATTTGTTTCATTTACTGCCCATTTCTTACTATCTTGCATAACTGCACTTATCTTGAGTGAGCTGAATTTTCACAATAGGGGATTAAATCACTGGCATAACAATGGCTTGAGGAAGAAAGGGTAAACCAGGAAAGAGACTAATATTGAGTCATTAGGTAGAAATGCAACCCTATAAGTTAGGAATATTTTTTCTGAAACTCCACTCAATTATCAGAAGTTCATCTATGTTACTTTGAGGTTTGGAAATGACTCACTTATATTTTCTCTAGTAATGTGAAATTAAGTGGCACAATTGCACCAATAGCAGCTGCCCAAGGATGTCAACATCCTGAGGAAAAAAAGAATTTGACTATGTGCTGTCCTATGGCAAGGGTGATAGGCTGATGCCTCTGTCAAGTAGACCTTGAGACAGAGAGAATGCTCTGAATTGTCTTAATTGTGTGCATGGACCACTGTAGTCACATGGGCCATGATGGGTCAGAGAGAGAAATGAAAGACCTGAAGATGCTATGTGACTGGTTTCAAAAGAATGAGACCACAGGGAAAACAAAGCCCTTCAGAGAGAGAGCTGAAGGTGTACAGTCCCACCTGCACCTTATTTTCTTCCTACTGATAACCATTTTTAGTTCTTCTTATAGGAGTGTAACATAATAAGTGTATGATCTTTTAAGTCACTACATCAATATGTTTTTGTTATAAAAGGAAATTAATAGAAATAGTAATAAGACTGTGGATATTTCATCCATACAGTCAAGAATATAGATACCCAAACAGCATGATATTGCCCAGACATCCAGGAAAGTCAGTTTTCGCCATTTTTATAGGTAGGATTTCTTCTTCTTGATCATTATTGCAAGTCTACCTTTCATTGGCTTGCCTTTTGGTCCCTTTTCCCCCACTTCTAATTCCAGAGCCAGCCAGCTATTGTATTCTGCCCTCTACTTGCTCAGAGCACTAACAATAAGTTTTTGATGCAGGCTTTCCGAGGGTGAATTCTAATTTTTTACTTTTCTCTACCTATAATTCTTAAGCATTAAAATTACACTGTAGGAAGGAATGTTAATGGTATTTATTAAAGAATACTGGCCATAGAAGCCAGAGTCCTGGGTATAGATAAACCAAGTAGATGCAACAAGACTCTGTATTGGCTATTCATGTATCAGGCACCAATGGCTGATGCAATCATCTTGGCAGATAAAGAAGGGATATGAGGTACTCAACATGGCTACTAAAAATGCTTACGCAATACAGAGAGAGAGGGGTTGGGAGGCAGGAATAGAGAGAAGGAGGAGAGAGGGAGGGAAGAGAGGGGCACTGAGGGGATAAGGAAGGAGACAGAAAGTCTGATACATGGTGGAAAACAGAAATGTTTCTGCCACCATGTTAAAATATGAGCCCCAGAAAGATGTGTCATGGACTCAACTCTTGGCTTGTTTATCTACTAGCGATGAGACATTCAAGCTAGGTAAGTTGCTTACTACTCTGTTTCCTCATTTTCAAACTGAGGAGATAGCTTTAGTATGTATTTCCTAGGTGTTGTAGAGATTAAATGAAATAATCCAATTAAATGTTGGCCATAATAAAAAGCACTCAACAAGTGACAGGTTCTATTGTTATTATGTTTATGACACCATAGGTCTTCCAATGATTAAGTGTGTAAATGTTTGTATATGAGAAGGCTTTGTCTTCTGAGTGAAGCTATAATTGTTATAGGTGGATGAAGTCTTACTTTGTTTCTTCAATCACTAGATACAAAATACCAATTCTTTATTTCAAAGAAGACATTTAATTTCTTCCCTCATTTACTAAATACTTCTTGAGCATCTACTGTCCTTAAATTATTGCTGGATTAAGCATTTAGAAGACTAACTAAGAGTGTAATCTAAGGGATTACTCTGTATTTTGTGTAATAGGGGAAAAAAGAAAGGAAGTAGATCCATAAGAGAGAGGCCCAATTCATCTAGAACACAACATCTTAAACTCAAAGAAAGGCAAAAAGCAAGCTTTAAGAATTTGATGGTCTTATTCAATACCCTCATTTTATAGATCTAAGATGAGGCTTATGTGTACAAATAAGTCTGTCTTTTGATCACAATGGACCCAGCAGTGACCGAGACCTTGGGTTTCTTGAGAAATAGATGCATTCTTCCTGTTAGAGTCTGGTGACTCTCAATGCATAGCATTTTGCTATGGCTATGCACCATGGTTCGTTTACATTGCTGTTGCTGGAACTGTGAACACCAGCTCAGTTTCTAATGCTTTAAAACCTAGTATCACATCTTTTAGAAGAGGATATTGTGTGTTTCCCAAGAGTAATTACAGAAACCCATACCTACTTATCATGTCTTGACTTTCCTCTGTGTAATCATTGTGCATTAACACGTGGGCTGATCTCTTTTTGTCTTTCTCCAGAATATACCTACCACACTCCCAAAGAGTCAGTAACTGTCTACTAGTCTTTTGGTTAATTGTGCAGATAATTTCACCATATATCCTTTTGGAATGTATTTCAATTTGGAGGAAGTTGCTAAGGAATTATCTGCTCATTTGAGTTATCTGAATGAAGATCAAAACATTAATCTTTCTTTGTAGATCAACTTGTTTAAGACATCATATACCATATTTCACATAATACTTATCTAAGTCCAGTTTGCTTTACATTTAATGCTTTCCTTTGTTAGAGTATTGACAATATTATGGTGCATGATCTTGTCTATGCTAGTATCTTTTAAGATATTGTGAATACCTTGACAACAAAATCAAGTTGTAAATGAAAGAAACAGTCTCTCATTTACATATACATATTCACAAATGTAGATATTTTATATTTCATTAGTTTCTGTCCCTATGGTATCTACCCTCTAGCAGTAGACTTAAATGCATACTATAATCACTCATTTATTCCAAAAATATTTGCAATGGCCTGTTAAACCTTATTCTAATCCAGTCTGCTGTGCTAAGGGTAGAGTGGTAAATAATTCTCAATTTTAGAAGTTCACATTAAAGGAAATCATTGAATTGTGCCATTTGGAGCCTACAAGATGGCGTAGTGGATAAGAGTTCTTGTCACACAACCCTGATGATCTCAGTTCCATCCCCAGGGTCCACACATTGGAGGGAGAGAGCAAACTCCTGGAAGTTGTTCTTTGACCTCCACACACATGCTGTGGTGTATGTGTGACTGCATACACACACACACATATATAATTAGTAAAAATAAATAATAATAATAAATAATGATACTATTATTTTAAAATACTAGGGCAATTTTACAAATAACTTTGTCATCCTCATTTGATTTGAGTGCAAAACAAGTCACAGATTCAGAAATTTTCTGTGTATGTAATGTTTTCTGTCAAATCATGTTAGCAACAACTACTTCAAAGGTGGCTTCTGGTTCTTGAAAGGTTAGGCATATACTCTGGAGCTCCCTGTCTGCTGTGTTCAGTGGCTTTCTGCCAAAAGCAACTTAGTCTAATTGGGAAGGGATGTGCCCTTAGCTTGATAAGTGAATAACTCTCATCAATGATAATGGGACTTATGTGTGAACACGAAGGAAAACTTGACTCCTAACACTGCATTGCATAAGCTCGGCAACGGCTGCTTCTATGAATGATTGTCCTTCCCTGACTGCCTTCCATCCATCACTGTAATTCGAGGAAAGGATTGCTTTTTATCCTGGCTAATTCTCTCAAAACAAAGACTAACTAATTATTTGAAAATTCCAAAACACACGTTAGGATAGTGTGGCAGAGTAAAAACACTCCCATGTGGACATCCCATAGGAACTGCCATTGATGAATGTTTAAAACAGATGCTTCAGTGAGCAACATATTTAATTAAATCCAAACCTGTTGTTATTATTCCAGAAAATATTATTATTAGCACAAGTTCCAAATGGAAGTCACAGAAACTTCTGGTTGGAGTTTGGGGAGAGAGATTTTAATTTCTTGGAGAACAGAAAGTAGAAATCAGCAGTTATCAAGATACATTTTGTTTCAGCTGAAGGTCATGCTAGTTACAACTTTAACTGAGGAGTGTCAGGACTACTTTTGTAGAATGACTGAGTCAAACAGCTGGCTAGCTACGCCCCATACATCATGAGAAAATGCTTCAGTGTTTACATGAAGTAGCCATCTCTGCTTCCAGAAGAAGAAAAAATATCTTCCAACGTCATAAGATGAATTTATAAGATTGAGAGATGTGTCACCAATTATATAATTGCTTTCTTATGTGGTTCTAATAAAATTATTTGGAGCCTAAAAAATGTCTAGCAGTGAATTATTTAATTTAATACATAGTTATAACAAAAATAATTAGTATTTACTTTAAACTCTAAATTGTCAACAAAAAACCTCATGTAATTATTTCTGTAGTGTTGCATAATGAAATAAATGTGTAATTAGTGACAGATGGGACTTTTAAATTTTAAGACAGGAAAAATCATATCACCTGTTTTGATTACATTTTTTTACATGAGTGAAATTAGAATATTTGAAAACGGAGAACAAAGAGAATGAAAAGAATTCACTGCAACCAAATTAAGGTATGAGTCCTTTCGCATGCTTCCTGAATTCTCAGAAACCTTCCTTAAAAGGTCTGGTTTCAAAGCTGGTGACTGGTTTGAGCTGTGCCGCCGTGTGGCCCAGGTCCCCCTCCTCCAAACCACGTCCTTGGAGGCAAAAATGTCTGCTGTCTTGTGATCACCATTTTATTTGATGCCAAATTGCAGCGGTTCCATAAAATGTAACTTAACGAAACTCACTTCTTTTATATATGACTTGTTACTTTGAACCTTTTTCCTGATCCAGTTGAAGATATTTACCTTTCCACAGCCTGTAAAATAGAAAGGACCATGGTTAAAATGACCAACGTGTCTAGAGATTCTACAAGACAAGCCCAGACTGCTGTCACCACATTGGTTACTGTCCTCCACATGAGTGTCTCTACATGATACTCTGCTGGTGCCACCCACGCATTGTCATCCTTTCACTGGAAACTGAGTGACAGATATTCTGGAGGTATAGAGACTTCTCTGGGTTTTTTTTCCCCTCCTCTCATGTAAACAATAAAGCTAGGAGAAATCTGTAACATTTGATTTTGTTATTACTTTTACAGTTTGACATGTGCATAGAGGAGGGTGATGATATACTTATGGTAGATGTTCATGGATGTGGAGGTGCCATGTTCTCAAGGAGGCTAGAGGTAGCATTAAGTGTATGCCTCTACTCCCATCTTTATTCCTTGGTGACAGGGTCTTTAATTGAACTAAAAACTAACCACTTAGAGGAGGCTGGCTGTCACAGCCCACTCCTAGGACCCACCTTCCTTCCTTTCAACACTGGTTTCACTGGTGTATGCGGTCATGCCGACCTTTTTATGAAGACACTAGAGTCAAACTGAGGTTCTGAGGCTTCCAGAGTAATGTCTGTTAGCATCTGCACTGTCTTTGAGGTAAAAGAAAATATTCCGTGATTAAGGAGTAACGTTTCTTTCCCAGCAATGTTTGAAATCAGAAGAACTGTGTGGAATGCAGAGGGACCACTTCATAGTTAATTCTGGTTTCAAGACACATTGTAGAAAAGGTTTCTTATGCAGCTAAGTCAATGGTTCGCAAACTTCTTAATGCTTTGATTATTGTTAATGCAGTTCCTCATGTTGTGGTAACTCCAATCATAAAATTAGTTTTATTGCTACCTCGTTGCTTTAATTTTGCTTCTATTATGAATAGAAGCCAATTTATATAAATATTTTTAGAAACAGAGGTTTGCCAAAGGGGACTCGACCCACAGGTTGAGAACTGCTGAGCTACATGGATTTGGTTACCATTTCACAATGGTAGACAGATACCCTAAATCGCAGTTTTCAACATGGATGGGCATCTTCCTACATTGAATGATGGGCTGGTTTCTTCTTTGCTGATAACTCGACCGAAAGCCTCATGAAGAGCAATGTCTTGGGAACCCAGTTTGCCTTACATAATCTACTTAACTAACAACTTGGTCCTTTACTAGAGAGTAAAGGCACAGGGTAACATGAATATCTTTTTTAAATATTTTTTTATTTATAAGATTTTTTATTTACATTTCAAATATTATCCCCTTTCCTTGTCTCCTCCAACCCCCCCCCCCCCATCCTATCCTCCTTCCCCCTAGTCACCAACCCAGCCACTCCTGCCTCCCTGTCCTGGCATGCCCCTATACTGGGTCAACTAGCCTTCACAGGACCAAGGGCCTCTCCTTTCACTGACGTCTAACATGGCCATCCTCTGCTACATATGTGACTAGAGCCATGAGTCCATCCATGTGTACTCTTTGATTGGTGGTTTAGTCCCTGGGAGCTCTGGGGGTACTGGTTGGTCCATATTGTTTTTCCTCATTTGGGACTGCAAGCTCCTCCAGCTCCTTTCATCCTTTCTCTAGCTCCTCCATTGGGGACCTTGTGCTCAGTCCAATGCTTGGCTGAGAGCATTCATCTCTGCATTTGTCAGGTACCGGCCTGGCAGTGGTGGCTCATACCTTTAATTTCAGATGCAGGCAGATTTCTGAGTTCGAGGCCAGCCTGGTCTTCAGAGTAAGATGAATATCTTAATGGAAGCTTTGTGGGTAGCAAGGACTTCTCCCATTTCTGTGACAAAACAGCAGACAAAAGCCACTTCAGAAAGGAAGGTTTCTCCTGACTCCTGTGTAGGATGAAGTGATAGTCATCAATGACAAGGAAGGCATGGTGGTGGCAACTTGACATCGCTTGTTACATTGTGTTCACGGTCAGGAATGCAAGAATGAAGAAGTTGTTCTCAGCTTGCTTTCTCTTCCTAAAAATTCTTCTGAGTACTGAAGCCCATAGAATGATATTGTCTGCAATTAGTCCAACCTTGAAAAGCCCTCACTGGGGAGTGAGAGGCTCATCTTCTGAGCAATTCTAGATTTTGTCAAGCTGGCAATCGATATCAGCTATTACATTGAATCACATAAGATCACACTTTCCTTCAACGTTCTCCAAGTTTTCAAAAATTCTTTAGAGACGCATGTGGTTTTCTTATCAAAGTTTACCCTCTCAGGAATCAAGAGTCAGGAACGTGCCAAGGTGATTGTATCTTCATTTCTTGAGGCTGTTAATTTCAGCCCAGAACAGATGATTTGCATATGCGGTCTGCTAACATGCCAAACCTTCCTGGAAACTTCAAACTCTCCAATAAAGGCAGAAACCTTCTGCCAGGCAGCAGAGGCACATGGAATGTGTGTCTCTGAAGTCAGATGAGGATTCAGAAGGGTCAGACTCTACAAAAGTCAAAGTTCAGCAGAGATAAATGAATCACCCTTCCGCTCTTGGCAATAAGGAACAGAGTTGGTGAGAGCTTATCAGAAGAGCAGGACAAGTTAACATTCTCCTACAAGCAAACATGAGGAGGAGGATGTAAGCCTTTAGTCTAGGACTGTGAGAAAAGTTTTAATCAAGATTACAATCAACTTGTGCAAAGATCACCCCAAAGATTGTATTTAGAACAGGCAGTACTGACAGTTGGGAGATGAGCTACTATGTAAATAGTGACAGAGACATCAGTATTGGGTAGTTATGAGCCAAGTGTCGTATGCGGAGAAAGAAGTGATAACATAAAGAAAAGAGATCGTATAAAGATCCAACAAATGCAAATATTTAGAGGGCCCCAGGAAAACTAAGGAAAATTAGCCAGGAAAGTTTGAAGAAAAGAAACACAGAAGGGAATTGCATAAAGGACAAAGTGGTCCATCCTGGGAAATGCTCAAGGGTCAAATGAGATATGGATTGGCAAACACGCCTGAGCTTGAGCAACTGTAGAGGGAATTGGAAACATCTGGAAGAAATGTGTCCGCTGATGAACTGTATCAGAAGCTACACTGCACTGCCTTAAGCTGACAAGTTTGTTGGGGCAGAGGAAGTCTGCATGGACTTTAGAACTTTCCCTTCAAATGGAAGGAAAGTGAGCTAGGTGAATAGAAGCATCAAGCCAGAGTGGCCTCCGTACTAAGATACTTGCCCTACTAATTTAAGCACCGGGATAAATTTTAAGCTTCTCCTGACTTCTAAATCTACCTTTCAGTCATTTCCAAACCATGATGAGTCAAGACATTGGGAAGAACAGCCTTGGTTCTTATTAGACACTTAACGAACCTCAGGAAGCAGAGGATGAAAGTTCTGCAAATAATTTGTCTGAAGACATGATTAAGAATTGAAAATGGGTTCCAGCATCAGGATGCTGCCCTATCTTTGAAGTTGGAGGTTGAATTAGCCACCAGGAGATCAGTATCTGGCATCTTTTTATACAAATACATAATATAACAACAAAATCTATTTCATCAATCACACTTCCTGGAAAATTCACAGCAGGTTCTTGGTGATTAAATCTATGCAGACCTAGTCTAATTATATGTGCTCTTGAATAGGAGTAAAAGAGATACTAGTGAAAGATGATCAAAAGGATATTCCCAAGAAAGTCTTATATAAAACCAGGATCAAAGTCACACTTTATAAGAAATTTCCAGAGCTATGAAGCAAGAGTCTGACATGTAGGGTGAAGTATACTGAAAGTGAAGAAGCTGAAACTATAACAGCATCACGAAAAATGTTGCATGTCACAAGAGGAGCTTATTCTGTAGATGACGATGAATCACTCCCATATGTTAGGCCTAAAAGTGGCAAGGTTGTATTTGCAATAAAGATAGATTGCTCCATTAGCTTCGAGTAATTTAGTTGCAGATAAAGAAAACCTGATTAACAGAAATTTAAGCCTGTGGGTGCATATTGCATTGTTAATGAGAAGTCTAAATAGCATCAGTATAATGTGGTACTATTGATCAGTGGTATCATCCAAGCCCTGGCTAGTGACAGCTTCTGCCCACCCCTTCTCTGTCTTTGGATGCTAGTTAAGGCCGATGCTTCATGGATAAGTTAATTGGTGAAACCCATTTACCCAAAACATCTAACTTATGAAAGGAGGGAAAAGGATAAGATGGCATCTTAAGGACGTCTCTTGTTAGGGTGTTAAAGCAAATCCAAGGTATCCTTATTTGACATTCCCTTATGTTCCACTAGGCAGGAACAGCATACTTAACTAAAAAGGAGGTAAAGGGAAGAGATATCTGCCAATAAACAAAATCCTCCTCCATAGTATATATCAATCAGAAACAAATAGCACACTCAATGTGAGCAATTTTCAAACAATTTAACAAAGCAACAGATTTTACAGTGACCTGACAGAAGTGCAGGAAAGACTGTAAGAACAGTTTCAGAGTTTCACTCAGTGCTTGTGAGAATAGCACTATCATTTTCATGCTTCCCTGAAGGGACAGGTGGGAAAAGGAATCTACTAAAACTGGGGACAAAAAATAAATGTGTGCTCAGTATAGATTGTTCAGAATACAGTTCCTGGTCATATAAGATAACCAAAGTAAAACGGAGAGAACCAGCCAAGACAGAACCCATCTTACTAAGTTCTTTTTGTCAACTCCCAGCCAAATCTAACTCAACAGCCAAGTAACGAATGAGTCCATGACTGTGATCTTTAGAGGTTAACTTTAAGAACACCGGGAGGAAGAAGAAACAGTATATTTGGACAGATAAATGAAATCTGCTTGCCGACTGACTTGTCCAACTTGATCTTGTCCACTTTGGTACCAGGACAAACAGTATGCTACAGGAGGAAGGCAGGAGGTTACCACAAGTAAAATAAGTCAGACAGCAGTCTGTAGATGTATCAAGGAGGAGAAATTTTTCTTTATTGTTTTAAAATTATTATTATTATTTAATTTTTTTTCACTCTAGTTGTTCTCCTCCTCCTGGTCCACCTTCTGACTGTTCCTCATCCCATATCTCCTCCTCCAATTTCCAAGAAGGTGTCCCATCTCCTAACTCCTACTCTACCAGACCTCCTCACCTCCTGGGGCCACAAGTCTCTTGAGAGTTAGGTATGTCTTTTCTCACTAAAGCCAGACCAGGAAGTCCTCTGCTGTATATGTGTTGGAGGCTTCATATCAGCTGATGTATGCTGCCTAGTTTGTGGTTCAGTGCCTGAGGAATCTCAGGGGTCCACATTAGTTGAAAGTTCATGTCTTCCTATGAGAAGCCCTCCTCCTCAGCTTCTTCTAGCTTTTCCCCAATTCAGCCACAGGGGTCCCTGGAAAATCTTTTGCAAGAGATGACACAAAGAAGTAGCTGATACTTGACAGTGTTCTTGATTTGGATATGTTTGCTTACAATTTTAAAACATAGAGTTCAGTTATAAATCAGAGAGGATTTTGTTTGGTTTTAAGGAACTTTGTTGATTTTTATTTTAAACAAGTAATATCTGAAATTTAAAGATTCTTAACACTCCCATAGATCCTCGTCAATCATATCGGCCATGTTAGGTAGTTGAATGTATGAACTGGAAATAAGTTTAGCTTAATATAAGGATTCAGTTAAAGATGGCTTAGTTCTGCAGAAGCAAGAATCTGAGTAGGTCTTTTTGTTTGCTGTTTGCTAACATTTCATCTTGGAATACTAGGTTGCTGGGCTTAGGTCTCCTCATTAGCAAACACGAATCTTCTATACTTCTAAAATTATTATTATTATTATTATTATAACACATATTATATAAATGATGTTGAAGGGAATACAAGTTTTCCACTCACCGTAATATTCTGGAAATCTCTCCAGCTTCATTTATCTATCAGTGTTTTATGGCTTAATAGAATGGTGTGTGGAGAGGAACCTGTCCATCTGTATTCCTCAGATTATTGTGTTGAGTATTTGTTGACCTGCTTATGTAAACTGATATGGTCCTCTTACTCCTTGCTACTTAGTGTGTGGTGAGCAGACTGGCAATCTCAACACCATGCATATAGAACTTGGTAAGTGTAGAGTCTCAGGTCACATCCCCTTAACTCAGAACCAAACTCTTCATTTGAATCAGGTGATTCACAGAATGTTTAGGTTAGGGAAGGAATGATCCAAGACGTGGAGAACGACTTCATAGAGAATGTCTGTGAGAGTAGGTTCCCTCCAGATATTAAAGGAATGTTGGGTGGCTAGTCAACCTTTTGGAAGCAATCAAATATATTTTCTCTAAGCCCTCAAACTGTCATTCATTCGTTGTGAGAATGGGAGCTAGAATAATTTCCCCTAGGTTTCATCAGACACATTACCAGTCTGTATGAAAATATTCTCTCCTTTAGCCAATCTGGCAAACTCACTGGAGAAAACTAGGAATTGGCTCATGGCCATTTTATGTGCAGAGTACCACCATGTTCACTACAGAAAGCCCATTGTCTAGAAATAATGGTGAGGTTTTGCCCACAGCAAAAATCTGCATTCAATCCTGCTATCCCAGGAGTGGAATTTTGCTTCGAGCCAAATTCTCAAGTCTTCTTAATTTTGGTGAAGATGTGTGTTTTTGCAAGTGCAAATTCAAGAAATTAAAGTTAGACTTTTCCTAGCTTTCCTCTCTCCAGTGTTTTATGACTGGAAGGACCTTTGAGTATTTTCTCAAAATAGCAAGTACCAGCCAAGCTAAGGCAGCTTTGCTGTTAAGTTCACCACCCAAGGCTTTGTGAAAGCTTGACTGGGAAGCACAAGGGAATCACTGTGATGCTGAACAATCTTCTATGCATTAAGCCAGGTGTAGATAGAAATCCAAAGAATCATCACCCTGGAGAGACTCCTACCCAAATCCCATTGGTTACTGGAGTTCCTCCATTTTCTGGTCCTCTTGGATATAAAAGTAGTAAAAGTCTCACAGATATGACACTTAAGATAAACAAATGAGCACAGAAACGGAAGACTGCCAAGTTTGAGTTTTGAAAGGAGACCTACTAAAGATGTGTCAAATGGTTTTTTTTAGGAAAAAATATGAGTTAAAATGACTGTGTATTCATCAAGTGATATGTACTCTTTCAGTACAGCAAGCAACAATTTGATTGAAAAGCTTGTTTCTTCTGTTGTTGAAGTTGGAAGGATGTTTATTTCCATATCCCTAGCTGCTGAACAGAGACAGACAGAATTTCTAACAATAGCTATAGTATGTGGCCTTTAAAGCAGTGCTCTTGCTGACATAAATGGTGTCGAAGTAGCTAGGATCTCAAAGGTAATTATCCTGCTCCATTACCTCAGAGTGCTTAATGCCCAGATGCAGCTCACGCGGGCAATATCAGGTGTGTTTCTCGACACCAAGTTATGTAAGCCACAAGGGTGGTTTCAAACTGGATACTGTTAGGCAAAAGTTTCAGTAATGAAATGAGAAAGGCCATTTTCATCTGTGCTGTTGCCAAAACATGTACTGTTGGACTAAGAAAGACTTCTGCTACGTCAAAGATAAGTTGTAAGTTTGTATGTTAAAGCCAGTGGAATGCTCAGCAATCTTTTATCACAGAAAATTTCCTCCTCCAAGTAGATGGGGAAAACTAGGTCAAATAGCACAATAAAGTTAATATGTTAAGAGTAAGAGGTCATCACACAGCAGAAGAGTCTCAGTGTAGATTTTGCAGCTAGAATCTGTTTGCTTTGCCATCTGTCTTCTTGATCACATCCAAAGACATTTTGAAGCCTCTTGGGTTGGTACACAAACCACCTCAACTCAGAATTTGAGTGTTCTTTCTTTGACATTCTTGGATCCTTGTATTCTAGAACTATTCGAGCCCCTTGGCTCTCTCCTGAATCACAAGGCATCTAGAAAAGTCATGTCGCCCATTGTGTATCATCACACTACTTTCAAATTTCAAAATTTTAACTAAAATTTTTCCTTTTATTTACCTGCATTTTGTCTGGCTTTTACACTCCTATTTTCAGATTACTCCAACTGTGTGTAAAAGAAGAAAGTGACAAAGTTGCAACTGAAGGTGGGTTCTGAAACGTCACCTGAAACTGCAACATTTCTTCAGGGACATGGCTTCAAATCTAACATAGCATTTAAGATGAAACTTCAGTCCACAGAAAGTCAATAACTCATTTATTTGTGAGATGGAATTTTTTTTGTAGTGGCTCTTAATTCTAATCATGAGTTTTCTATAGAAAGACCAGAGAATACTTTCTCACAAATGTTTTTTGGTATTAATCCAATATCACTAAGAAGGTTCTAATCTTTTTCTGAAAGTGTTTATTTATTTAAATGTGTATCTCTCTGTCTCTGTTTCTTAGTCTCTCTCTTTGTGTCTCTCTCTGTCTCTTTCTGCTTCTCTCTCTCTCTCTCTCTCTCTCTCTCTCTCTCTCTCTCTGTATTTGTGTAGACATGTATGTGCTTGCTGTTCATGCATATATACAAAAACTGCAAAGCTTCTATAAGGCATATTGGTACATGTCTCTAAACCCAGCAATCTAGAGGCAGAGGCAGACAGATCTCTGTGAGTTCAAGATCAGCCTGTTCTACATGGTTAGTTCCAGGAAACCCAAGGCAAGATAGAGAAACCCTGTTACAACAATAAGCAAGCAAGCAAACAAACAAACAAAAATCTGAATACTTATAAACAGCCACTGGGAAAAGTAGTCTGGAAAATATAATTAAAGTGGTTTGCTATCTCCAGGTTAGAAGAAAGCTGGAGGTAGCAATAGGAAGAGATCTGAGATACAACAGGTGGGTGGTTTTGTGAACTGTGGGCAAAGTTGACTTACTTTTGCTCTAAGCATATATTTTTCTTAACAAACTTCATGTGTAAGAGTTAAACACTGAAACTAATAGAAAACAAACTGGGGAAGAGCATTGAGCACATAGGCACAGGGGAAATTTTCCTGTACAGAACACCAATAGCTTATGCTCTAAGATCAAGAATTGACAAATGGGACCTCATAAAATTACAAAGCTCTGGTAAAGCAATGGAAAAAAGGACAAAATGGCAACCAACAAATTGAGCAAAGATCTTCACCAACCCTACATCTGACAGAGGGCTAATATCCAATATATACAAAGAACTTAAGAAGTTAGACTCCAGAGAGCCAAATAACCCTATTAAAAATGAGGTACAGAGCTAAACAAGGAATTTTCACCTGAAGAACTTCAAATGGCTGAGAAGCACCTTAAAAAATGTTCAATATCATTAGTCATTAGGGAAATGCAAATCAAAAGAACCCTGAGATTTCACCTCACTCCAGTCAGAATGGCTAAGGTTAAAACCTCAGGAGACAGCAGGTGTTGGCAAGGATGTGGAGAAAGAGGAACATTCCTCCACTGCTGGTGGGATTGCAAGCTGGTACAATACTCTGGAAATCAGTCTGGGGGTTCCTCAGAAAACTGGGCATGACACTTCCAGAGGACCCTGCTATACATCTCCTGGGCATATACCCAGAGGATTTTCCGGCATGCAATAAGGACACATGCTCTACTATGTTCATAGCAGCCTTATTTATAATAGCCAGAAGCTGGAAAGAGCCCAGATGTCCCTCAGTGGAGGAATAGATACAGAAAATGTGGTATATTTACACAATGGAATAGTACTCAGCAATTAAAAACAATGAATTCATAAAATTCTTAGGCAAATGGTTGGAACTGTAAAATATCATCCTAAGTGAGGTAACCCAATCACAAAAGAACACACATGGAATGCAGTCACTGATAAGTGGATATTAGCCCAGAAACTCTGAATACCCAAGACACAATTTACATATAAAATGATTCTCAAGAAGAAGGAAGGAGAGGGCCCTGGTCCTCGCTTGCAGTAAGTAGGCAACTACCAGGGCAGAGAAGTGGGAGGGGATTGATTGGGGAATGGGCAGAGGGAAGGGGGCTTCTGGGACTTATGGGGAGGGGGGAACCCAGAAAGGGGAAATCATTTGAATTGTAAACAAATAATATAGAAAATAATAATAATAAAAAAGTTACACATACCTATCACAAGCTTTGTGAATTTGAGTCACAGGAAAACTGAGAAACATTCGTGTTCTGCTGAGTTATTTCTGTTGTATCTTATGGACGAAATGTGAAGGATTTTGAAAGAAAATATCTATGTGATATTTAAATGTGTACATAAAGAACACACTACGAAGTAAGTGTATCTACGTAGTTTCTACAAAAGACTGCTGTATGGAAGATTATGTCTTGGGAAAAAACATGCATATCTTGAAAGAATGAGTCATCCTCAAGAAGTTGTTTTAGCTTATTGATCTCCTTTGGAAGTGACATGCAGGCAGACGACTTAAGTTCCTTCAGTGAATTTTTGTTTAATAAGTGACAGGTATCATGAGAAACAATTAGCATTGTTAAGAAACATCTTAAATTCCTGGCATTATGATGTTAGAGTAGGGGTACAGTTCAGTATGGTACAGGTAGAGCAAGGGGTATTTTTTATGATTGGAGGTAGTGGCTACGAAGTACAGGCTGGTCTTGTCTGTTTGAGACACCTCTCCTTCGTATATAGCCCTTGCTAATAAGTGTTTGGACTAGATTATCAGGGCCAGCTGTTTCCAATTGCGACAGAATGATGTGTTAAGGTTCCTTTTCCTAACTAACTGGCCTTCCTGTGCAAAGAGATTTATTTATCTTAATATGCTTATCATTGTTTGGATTATGGTAGGACTGAATGTAGATTCACCTGTTCCTTTCCCATGCTTGTTAAGTAGTCTTCCTGTGTGGGTTTCCTTTCCTTAGAGTTTTGTTTTCTACGGGGAGTAATATATCAAATAGCTGACATAATGCAGGAACCCAGAATGTTTTATTATTTTCAAAATTTTAATAGCTTTCTGGTCAGATTTCTACATATATGCTTAGCAGAAATCAGTTCCAGGAGGCTGCTTTTAAATTAATTTTTTGAATATTTCATATGTAAGTACTATTTTACCTCCTTCCAACTCCTTCTGTACCTCCTGTGCTCTCTCACCCTCATGACTTCTTTTAAAATTATTAGTGATACATATGTACAAATAGATTATAGATGATACATTGAGAGATGATAGAGATAGATGTTAGATAGTTGGCATATAGATAGATAAATGATCAATAGATGGATAGATAGACAGATAGATCTATATATAAATATAGTCTGCTCAGTACAGTTAGTGTTTTTTCATATGTCTACATGTTTAAGGCTGGCTTCTTTGGATTGGATAACCTGTCAAAATGGTTGTTGCTAAAGAAGATTCATTCTTTCTTGTTTAGCAGCTATTTATTTCCTGTTATACCTAATCTAGAGATAGGGTCTTGCGAGATCTCACCCATTTACATTGACATGTCAACCAGTATTGTCATCTTTCCTGTCTTATCTAGGCAATAATATTCTTCGGGTTTCGTGGGTGCAGCGTCCCTCTCATATCCTGATAACATGATCTTATACCAGATATCCTAGCTCTCTGGCTTCTATGATGTTCCCTGAACTTTAAGTGCAGCGGTCGTATTGCACGTATTCTATGCATATCCATATACTGATTCTTAGGCTAAATCAGTCCCCAAAACCTATTAATGTAGTATAGATAAAGATCACATTTCTTGGATACAAAAACAAGCAAGGTTAGCCTTAGCCTATGAAACCACCACCCTATGTAAGGTATCCTTGAAGTAACTTGCCAGCTTGGTCTAATGAAATTTGCTAATTGGGAAATCCAATCCCGAGCAACACCATTTGTAACAGTTGTTTTCTCATTATTTTTCACCCAATTTCCCGCAAATGCTTGGCTTTTCACTTTTACCATTCTTTGGCACAAATGAAATTGGGGAATTGGAAAGATAAAGCCATGTTTGTCTTTGAATTTCATAACAAAATGTGCTGTTGCAAACACTTGAACCATCCCGTTGCTTTGACTGTAGCAGAAACTGGCTGATAGGAGAAACTGAAAAATAGGAAATCAGCTTTTGATCTGACTCTAAAGTAGCACATGAAAAATAACAATAAATCTGTATGAGCATATATTCATATATGGGATACTGATCACATGGAAAGAGAGGATGAGTTTTAAAATAATTTTCTGTGTTGAAATTAACTTGAACATTAAATAAGATGAAGAAGTTGTGTTTAAAGGCACTTATTAATAGTCTTTCAAACTGTAAGGCCCCTCCGTTTAACCCATGTCTCAACTACTTGCATTGTATGAACAATTAATCATGTGAATGGTCTTGTGTAGTTTACACAGAATTGTCACATGAATTACTCATGTGAGACTTACAGCATACCTGTGTAGTATGTTTATTAAGAGCCATACGGAGGCTTGAAGCCATTAACGTGTTCTCTCTAACTCTTCAATCTCAGGGTCGTACTTTATAAACAGAGCCATCATAACATCCTTTCAGAGATTTACATTTTCTGTGTTTAATACCTTGACTATAAGTGAAATTTTGTTTTATGCAAATTAGACATAAATGTCTCCATTTGGATGGACAATTTGCCACATTTAAAAAACTATTATTTGGATTAAAATGTGTAACACCATTTCTCCTTCCCTGAGTTGTATGGTTTCTATAGTGTTCACTTTATAGGCACGTTTTAATATTTTCTGAAGGAGGATAAAGACTAACATAGACATTTTAACAAGAACCAGGGAGAGAATTCATTGTCATTGTCAAGCTAAGTGGATTTTGGATGTTCTAGGAAGCACAGCCCTAAGTGTGTCTTTTGGAACAGGTCCAGAGTTTGGCCAATGCTTTCCTCTTTCCTGGTTCCCCCCTCCCCTTAAGTCCCAGAAGCCCTTTTTCCTCTGCCCATTCCCCAATCACCCCCTCCCATTTCTCAGTCCTGGTACTCCCCTGCAATGCTGGATCAAGCCTTTCCAGGACCAGGGACCTCTTCTTCCTTCTTATTGGGAATCCTTTGATATGTTAATTGTGTCTTGAGTATTCAGAGCTTCTGGGCTAATTAATATTCACTTATCAGTGACTGCATTCCATGTGTATTCTTTTGTGATTGGGTTACCTCACTTAGGATGATATTTTTCAGTTCCAACCATTTGCCTAAAATTTTCATGAATTCATTGTTTTTAATTGCTGAGTAGTATTCCTTTGTATAAATATACCAGATTTTCTGTATCCTTTCCTCCATTGAGGGACATCTAGGTTCTTTCTAGCTTCTGGCTATTATAAATAAGGCTGCTATGAACATAGTGGAACATGTGTCCTTATTGTATGCCAGGGAATCTAACTGAGCACTTGTTATTAAAACATGGACATTTTAGTTGTAAAATTGGGTAACTTCCTATAATGCGAAAAGAAGATTGTGACTATTACATATTGAGTCTCTTACAATTTGATATTGGAATAGATGATTTACACATTATACTAACATTGTTCCTCACTAAAACCATCAGAATAAATAAATATGAAAGAATTGAAAAATAAAATGTTTAGCCATAAGTCGGATGATATAGAGCCAGCAAGTGGTTGTGATACAATTCCATTTAAAATGACGTTTAGTTAAAGTGGTGCATTGTGTAGGAAAAGCATTGGTATCAGATGAAACTGCTTGACAGGCACATTACCTTTGGCACCTACAGATGGTGAGAATGTAGCCAAAAACTTCCATTAGTAATTGGTAAAATATTCAAAAAGTATTGCAATAATACATTGGAAATTCTAATGTACAGAGCTTTTCCAGTGTGCTTGCACCACCAGGGAAGCTCATAGAAGTTGCAATCCCTGGCAACATCAAATAATCTTCATCCCTTGGCAAGTGATGCGGAAGAACTTTTATAAAGTTTGCTCTAGATGATTTTTGTCATCTTTTTATCTTGGTATACAGTGCAGCCAATACACAAAGAGTCAGGAAGAGAAAGCAATAGAGATGGGCATTATTGGGTAATTCTCCACCAAAGAACTGAGCTTGGATGGGCAGTTACACAACGGGCGAGATGTGAATGACATACACAAGGTGGTAACAGACACGGAGGTAAAACACTATCTCAGGCAATGCTAGGAAACAGCCATTTACATTGCAACGGTTTGAGGCATCAGAAGTGACTTGTTAAAAGTATATTGAAGGTGTTTCTAGTTGGTTAACAATATGAACACAGGTCCCCAGAGTTCCAGATCCAGTAAAAAGTCAATTCTTTCATTTCTTATACATCACTACTTTTGAACACATTAAAAAAATTTAATAACCAATCCTTTCTGAAAATAATTTGTTTTGAAAATGCTCAATTTGTATATGTTCACATTATACTGGTAAGGGGTAGGGTCATGGCCACTATTTTAGGCCTTCTCTCTCTCTCTCTCTCTCTCTCTCTCTCTCTGATGCATATCTGCATATATGCATGTTTACTTTGCATACATACATGCAGTAATGTGCATAAGATTGAAGACCTGAAGTTGACATTAGATGGGTTTTTTTTTGGGGGGGGGTATTTGTTCTCCACTGTATCTATTGAGGCAAGGTCTCTACCTGAAACCAAAACTTAACCAATTCCACTTAGTTTAATATATCTGTTTGTCCAGTGGAATCCTCTTCCGACCCCAGTTCTGAAAATACATGTGACTTCCATGCCTACCTGCCTTTTACATGATTCTGGGATCCAAACTATGGCAAGTACTTTATCTTCTGAGCAATTTCCCCAGGGGAAAGACTGCACCTTACAGTCCCTGCCTGAACACTCACCTTTTCGAAACATCACTTCCCAGAAATAAAGCAACAAACTTGAAATTAAAACGAATTGTAACCTTATTCTCCTACAGATATAGTTTGCTTATTAATATGCGTTTCTGCCTGGTCACTTCTCATTTTTACGTTCTTTAGGTTTATGAGCTGAAACTTAGAATATTAATTATGTATACCCAATGACTTCAGCAGACTGATGTTTCATGTGTAGAAATAACTTTTGGAGGTAACAGGCCACTGCTGTTCAGGGTCAGTTCAACCTTTTGGGAGAAACTAGGTGTCTAAAGAAAATGTGGAGGCTGTCTGAGCCCATTTGACAGTGCACTGTTACATACGGAAAAAGAAGTTAGAATCAGAAGGAATTTCTCTAAATTTATATTTATATGACCCATTTGCATGAGAATTCAGTTAGACTGTTGGTATGGCTGAAGCAAGGGCCTCTCAGAAGGAAAAGATAAAAGAAGATACTCTCATGCCTAAAGTTCTAAAAAGGAAAAAAAGAATAGAAAAAAAAAAAACTCTTGAGAGTTCAAGGCCCCTGAAGATATAAATTTTGTGAGATAAGTAGGTGTGTGAAGAAGCTAAAAGTAGTTTTATTTCTTTTGTTACAGGTTTGATTTGTGTTGAGAACAATTGGTACTCTGACATAATTAAAGCAGTTCTGACATTTTGGTGTGTTTCATTGTTGGGCTACGCACAGAATGTTCCTACTGTCTTTGTTAATGTATTTTGAATAAAGATGGGTTTTATATTCATTCTGACCTTGTGATACTACCTTGAGCGGTGCAGTACTGTATAAAAAAAGATAAAGAAGTTTTACAATGATCAATCTTGTCTATTAATGAAAGAATTGCTTATTGCCAAAATAGAAATGCATTTTCCACTATTCTATACTGAGTGACAGTTTAGCCTCTTGAAATTATTTCTGTGAGGGCAACATGGCCTAAGCTAAACTCAGCTATTTTGTACTTCCTGCAACTATGAACATATCACTTATGATTTGATCAGGTTAGGGTGAAATAAAATTTGTGATGTTTGCCAATCGCAACGTTATCTTTCTCATCTCTGCTCACTTTCTAAGGAAAAGAAACAGTCAGATTATCATAAGAACAGTCTGAAAACATTTAAGATATACATTTGATTTAGAAAGGTATTATTTTACCAAGGTGCTTATATAGTGTATGTTTTCCTTGACATTAAGTTAAAATTACAGCTGTTCTAATACCCTAATATATCAGTTTGTTAACATCACATGCAACTTCCAGACTAGAACCAAGAAACTTGGAAGGCACTTAGCAGTGATTGCTGGTGTCATTAATTCCAAACAGAGTCCAGCTTCTTCTACTCTAGAGATTGTGACAGGCCTTGAGAGCCAGGATTTATGGATGTCTCATTTCTAGTAGTTGTTAGGACTACTGCGAGGCAGAGTTAATTATACAAAACAAAGTATCTTCCTCAAAGATTCTCAGATCATAAGGCATTCTCTAAAGCTGGAAAGTTCAATTTTAATGTTTTGAGATTATAATGTAATTTCATCATTTGTCCTTCCCTTTTCTCTCTACAAATGCCACCCCTTAGTCTCTTTCAAATTAATGACCTCCTTTTCCTTAACTGGTCACAAAGACACACACACACACACACACACACACACACAAACACACACACACACACACACCAGATGAACTCTTATGACTTTATTTGTGTTCTTCAGTTTTGGGTAATGCTAAATGCCCAGGCTTCTGCAAGCTTGGAAGCAGCTACAGCTATTTCTTCCAGGAAAGCTGGTTGATAATAAAAATCAAGGTCTGAACAATAAATGTTTTTGCTCCTATTAATAACAGCAATTATTATTATTATTATTATTATTATTTTGTACAAGGGTATTTTTCCTAGGCAAGGAAAGTTCTGAACTGTCTTAATGTGGACCATTAGTGCTCATCTTAAATCTTATTTATTTGATGGCTCAGCTGTCATCTGTTAGCTAAAGCTCATTTTAGTTGTTTTTCTCTGCTTCTCTAACTTCCCATTCTAATATTAAGAATCTGTGTCCTACTACAGATTTTACTTAAAATTGCAATTTTGGGACAGAGAGGGGAGAGAGACATGGAGAGAGAGAGAGAGAGAGAGAGAGAGAGAGAGAGAGAGAGAGAGAGAGAGAGAGAGAGAGAGAGAGAGAGAGAATTAAGGCTTCTAATCCATAATTCCTTCCTATGGGGCAGAATTCAATCAACCACAAGGATTATATAGATTTTGTTTTGTCTCGAGTCTTAAGCATTCTAGCCTTTTCTAAATTTTCTTAAGTTAGGACTTTCTCCCATGGTTCTTATCATCTTCTTCAGTAAAGGTATTTTATGTATTTTTAATACACCTGAATTAATTTAGACACATTCTGTTCTACAATCTCTTGATGTCCCAATTCATATTATTAAATTTTCTTGTATTAAGGTGCACCCTTTTGCCTTAACATTCCATGGGTTTTAACAAATGGATATAATAGCATACAAAATGTTTTCTGTGACCAAAAAAAAAAAAAAAGTGTTTCTGTTATCCAAAAGTCTGCCTGGTATCTAATGAACTCTTAATGAACTCTTTATTGTATCTATGCTTTTGCCTCTTTAATAAAATGTCCTATAGAATCATACAATACGTCACTTTTTCAGATTGACTATTTTTTTTTTGCTTAACAATATGCATTTAATGTTTAAATGTGGCTCTGGGCTGTGCCCTTTCTGTTATGGAATAATATTCCATTGTTCGGATGAGCCTACTTTATCTATGCATCCATTCAAGGTCATCCCCACTGCTTTCACTGTGGAAGAACTATGAACAAGCCTTCTCTAAATAGATATGAATGTAGGTTTTTCTGCGAATATAAGTTTCAATCTCTTGGTTGAATGCCCAGGATTGCAATTGCCAAATTGTTTGTTAAGATCATCTTCAGTGTCATAAAAAACTATCTGCAGCTATGTAAGAAAGGTTTTCCATTCCCAAAAGCAACGACAGCCTGCTATGCTGCATTCTTCACAGTGATTAGTCAGTTTTTTAATCTCTTGAATTGGCTTACTTTTGAATTATAATAATTCTCTGTATATCTAACATACAAACTTGTAGTTGTTGTCAATGATTCTGCCATTATCAGGATTTTTCAAAACCACCTGAACCAAGACGTGTATAACTCAGAATTTTAATTTTAATAAGCAACAATTTACCACATTTGTTTTTTGAAATTAAAACTTTTCTATCTAGAAAACCATAACCAAATAAAATTCACATAAAATTTTGTTTTTTTCTGAAATTTAAAAAAATTAAACAATCCATTCTGAATTCAAATTTGAACATAGTATAAGATCTACATAGGTCCAACTTAAGCCTATAAAAATAAAATATTGTCCTAGCATCGGTTACAAACATTATCCTTTCTTAATTGAATTGCCTTTATGTTTTTGCCAAAAATCAGTTAATTCCTCAGCTCCTTGTTCTATTTTTTCAGCCAATAACATGTCACAATGATCACTGTTGTCTTACCGTAAATTTTCAAAGAAGGTATGTGTGTCTACCATTTTTTCTTTTTCAGTTCCATTTGATATGTTTGCATATTTTCTTTCCAAATAAGCTCTGTAATCTTTTTTTTTTTATTTGAAAGCTCTGGTAAGACTTTCTTTGGTGCTGCATTACATCCAGCAATCAAATTGAAAAATGACAGTAATAATCTTCCAATCCATGATCATTGAGTATATTTCTATTTATTTATACCCTCTTTGTCTTATTGTATTTGATATATTTTTATCACTAAGAAAGTAATTTCCCTTTTTGATGTTATAAGTTATATTTTCAGGTTTTAAATTTTACTAGTTGACTGATTTTGTGTTAAAGCTATTGACTTTTGTATAACCTTGACTTAAATATTTTTATAGGTTCATGACAATTTTACTTAGAAAATAATTTTATGTGTTAATGTAGTCAAATGGGTTATTTTCTTTTCAGGAAAATACACCTACAGAATTTTGGAAGAGAATGGTCCTATAGTCTCAAGTGTTTAATTACCTGGTCCTTGGTTGACAGAACTGCCTGGGAAGGATTGGGAGGCATGCCCCGTTAGACAAGGTGTGTCAAAGATACTTTGAATCTTCAAAAGTCCAGTACTCCTTGTATCGTCTTCCTGTCTTCTTTTTGCTTGCTGTTAGAGATATTTGTTCTCAGCCAATCCTGCATTCTGTGCATTATCATGTGCATTATCTATGGATTCTGTCCATTATCATGAACTCTACCCCTAAAACCATAAGCTCAAGCAAATGCTTTATTTTTTAAGAGTTGCCCTGGTCATGGTGTTTTATCATAGCAATAGAAAAATAACTGATACAATGTGGGTTACTTTTTAAAAATCATATACACATTTTATATTGCATTTTTGTCATTATTGTGGTCAAATTAAATCTCCCATTATGCTGTTGGGAAGCTGGACTTGGATATAATATTCAAATTTTTTACTGTTTCAATAGAAGCATTCAGTTTCATTATTAAATATAAATTCAGTGTTAAACTTTAGAAATACTTTTCACCAAAGGGAGATTGTCTATTCAATACTTTTCCTTTGCCAATAATGCTGCACATAAGTGTTAGATTTTTGTCAAATGTGCTTTATGTATTGATGCATATATAAATTTAGGGAATTAATAAGTTAATCATAATTTATTGACCTTTGATAATTGTTCCAGTCTTGTATATCAGGAGTTAAGTTTCATTTGGTAAATATCCACAGTTAAAACACATATTGTTGAATTTTACTTGCTATTAACACTTTATTGAGGTCTTTGCATGTATATTTATGAAATACATTGGTCTATAATCTTAACAATTTCTCTGTTTGGTTTTGGCAAATCCTGTTTCCATACAGTGAGTTGAAATTTTCTTCTCTTTGCTTCTATTTTCCGGAAGAAAATCTGAAGAATTGACATGCAGCTTTAAATGCTTTCTAGACTCAAAATATCAAGCATTTGAGTATGATTGTTCATGTTTTAAGGTTTTTAGTTATTAGTTCTCTTTCTTTACCAAATATTGAAAAACTCTGAAAATATTTTTGTGGGAATTATGTTAGCTTGGTTTTAAGAATTTGGAAGGTAAAGTCAGGAGCACTGCCACAAATTCAAGGCTGACCTAGGTTTACCATTGAGATCTGGCCTCAAAAACAACAAAAAAAAATTGACCCAAGAAAAAAATAAAATATTTATCTCTGATTGTACTTTCTATCAAAGTAAATTGATAATGCTATCAGGAAATAGCTACTTAAATTTTTTTGTTTTTGTTTTCTTTGGTACAGGGTTTCTCTGTGTAGCCCTGGCTGTCCTGGAACTCACTCTGTAGAGTAGGCTGGCTGCAAACTCAGAAATCCGACTCCCTCTGCCTCCCAAGTGCTGGGATTAAAGGCGTGTGCCACCATTGTCCGGCTCTAAATTTCCTTATTCTTGTCTTTAAACTTAGGCTGGTTTTTTATAGACAAAAAGTAGTGAAATTTTATTTTGTTTTAAGTTGACACTATCTTTTAGTCAGGATCATTCACATTTAAATTGGTAGTTTGCAGTAATAGGATTAATATTTTTCACTGTTGAAACTGTTTTAGTTTCATTGCATGTTTTTATCTATTTATTTTATTTTTATCTATTTATTTATTTTTGAGACAAGGTTTTTCTATGTAGCCCTGGCTCTCCTAGAACTCATTTTGTAGATGAAGCTGGCCTGCACAGAGAAATTTTAATCAATCAACATGGCTGCTCTGGCAAGGGACCACATCCAAAGACCTTTTAGGTGTATGTGGCCCAGCTAGAATGGAGACATGCTCAGGATTAAAATATGATCTTGCTGGAATACAGGCATGGTCTTAGTTCACATCTTTAATTCCGAACAACGTAGATAATGTTAGCTTGTACAAGAAAACAGCATGTTTGAAAGTGATAGCTAACTGAGGGGCAAAGTGACGAATCAGAGGATGATCTGACAGAACGAGACAGAGATAGGATACGCCCAACTCTCAGGAGAACAGGAAAAGAAAGAAAGATACTACTTAAGGGCAGCACAGAGAACAGGAGAGAGACAGAGAGAGAGAGAGAGGAGAGAGAGACAGACAGACAGACAGACAGACAGAGAGAGAGAGAGAGAGAGAGACAGAGAGAGAGAGAGAGAGAGAGAGAGAGAGAGAGAGAGAGAGAGAGAGAGAGAGAGAGATGGAGGGAGAAGGGAAGGGGGAAAGGGAGGGACAGAGGCAGTTTTACATGGACAATTTTACAGCAATAGGAAAGAACAAGCCAGAGAATAAGAAGGAGCTAGAAGATTAGAATTGACAGCCAGAGTTAACTTGTAGCAGACAAAACAATTCAGTCAGAAGCTAAGAGAAGCCAGTTTGAATCAGTCAGCTTGGAGAGAAGTTTGCTCCAGAGCAGTTGAGTTAAACCAAGTAGCCAGAGTTAAGAAACAGTTAGAAAGGGTAATTGTATTCAGTGTTAAGTTTCAGATGCCAAAATATTATAGACCTAAGTTAGCAGCTTCCAGGCCTAGGCCTCGTGACAGTTATATAGAAACACTCTGGGATCATCTCAAGTCAAATATTCATAAAGCTTGGCTATAACTCTCAATTCATCTCTTTGTCTGAGGAAATAAAAGTAACCTTTACATTTACAGGCCTCAACCTCAGAGATATGCCTGCCTCTGTCTCCTGTCTGCTGGAATTAAAGGAATGTGCCACCACTACCCAGTTACAACACACATTTTACCAAAACTAAATCCATCTTAGAATAACATGTTCTTTTCACATTTTGCTACAGCTTTCTTCTAGAATATTTCTGGTTCTTCTGTCTTTCCTGTAGGATTGCTTTCAATTTTCCTTGAGTCATAATCACTGCTAATGTTGTGTACGGTTATCATTTAAACCAGTTAAGAATAAGAAAAATGAAGCCAGGCAGTGGTGGTGTATGCCTTTAATCCCAGAACTTGGGAAGCAGAGGCAGGCAGATTTCTGAGTTCGAGGCCAGCCTGGTCTACAGAGTAAGTTCCAGGACAGCCAGGGCTATACAAAGATACCCTATCTCAAAAATAAAACAACAACAACAACAAAAAAACCAAGAATAAGAAAAATTAATAGCTCTATTTTTATTTTATCTTTTCCTTGTTTTCTTTCTTTATATAGATTTCTGACATTATTTTCATTATTTATGAAAAACTTTTTTAAAACAAGCAGCAAGGATGATTTAGGAATGAGGAAATCCTACATTTTTGTTTGTTTAAAGAAGTTTCAATATCTCTAGGTTTTCCTAAATGATATTGTCTTTGGCCATCATTGGTCTAGGTACATTACATGTCTAAGTGTGGACACTTTGTTTTGTTTGGTTAAATTTATCCTGTTTGAGTTTCTCTGAGATTCTTGGTATCATTTCATTTTAAAGTATCTCATTTATTTTCAGAACTTAAGAGTCAATAGTACCTCATTCTTTTATGTTCTATTTTCTCTTTCTTCTTCCTCTGTTGTTCCAATTGCATGTAAGTTATACATTTGAGATACATTTCTTCCACATTTCTTATAAATTCTACCCTTGCTGCCTTGTTTTTATTTCCTTCTCTGCATTAAGTTTCAGTATATCTCTGGACCTATACTTATCCATATTGATTCTTTCTTCAGCTATATCTAGGTTATTGGAAAACTGCAGAAATCATTCATTTATTCATTTGTTGCAACAGTTTTATCCAAGCAATTGCTCTCAATTATTTCTACATACTGTGCTCATGATCTTGCTACTAGCTAGTTCCTCTAGTGGAGCCTTCAGCTAAATCACAATGATTTTATGCTCTCTTTAATTTTAATCCCTGTGATATCTGAGTCTGAGATTATAGTTCTTAGGGTTGTATTTTTTAAACTTAACTTTCTTGTTTTTATTGAAAGCTGAGCTTGTATAGGTAATAAGATTTAGAATTTAGTTTTGTTTTCTTATTACCATGATAAGTAATATGCTTCCTTATGGTGCATTCATTCCGACTCACAAGGGAACCTATTTCCCTTTTCAAAGGAAATCCTTGTAATACCAGAATAAATAAATGGAATTGGTTGGCATCTGGGTAACAATATGGAATCCATTGCAATGGAAACTCCCTGGAATCTGTAAGGATAATTTTAGAAAGACTCCTAGTAATGGGAAGTAAGGAGCGTGAACTAGCTATCTTCTGTAACAAGGAAAGGCTGCCAGTGCTGGTACTAGTACAAAACCTTTGAACTAAAATATATCCTGCCTATAAGATTTGCTTTGGTAATGCTGGTGGAGAACTGATGTGAGTGGCCAACAAATAATTGCACAAACTTAAGTTCCAGGCCATGAAAAGGAGCCTCAGTTGCCCAGAAAACAAGGATAGAGCCAAACACAACTGGAAAAAAAAGAAAACATTTAAAATGATTCCTAATAATATTGGGCTATACTCATAGATTTGTACCTTGCCCAATAGATATCAGAGAAGGCTTCCTCAGGTAGCTGATGGGAGCAGATTCAGAAACCTGAATCAAAACATTAGGTGGAGCTTTGGGATCCTTGTGGATTTGGGGTAGGGAGAAGGATTGTAGGAATCAGAGAAGTCGAGGACATCAGGGAAACACTGCCCACAGAATCAACTAAGCAGGTCTCATAGGGGTCACAGAGACTGAAGCCTACTTGGCTCTGTACTAGGTCCTCTGCATGTATGGCATGATTGTGTAACCCTGGCCAGCCTTGATATGAGCTATGTGCTTAGTCTTATTGTAACTTTTAATGACATGTTTGATTGATATCGCTGAAGAAATACAGGGGAGGAGTGGTTCCAGGGAAGAGAGGAAGTATAGAGGGAACTGGGAGGAGTAGAGGAAGTGATAACCCTGGTTGGAATACAATATATGAGAGAATAAATAAAAGAACAAAAATACTGAGAAGAGCCATTAAAGATACAATAATCATATGGATATGCAAATATGTCCGTGATAGAATTGAGTGCTTTGGGCATATGCACAGGAGGGGCATAACTGGACCATATCTCATGAACTTCATCAGCTAAAACTCTTTGCTAGTATTATGTCTTCTGTATAATGGTAAAGTATGGATGAGGAAAAGAAATTCTACAATATTACTATTAATTATAGTCTTTGAGTGGGCCTGTCTAGGGGCTTGTACTAAAACATCTTAGTGGCATAACTTTGTCCTATTTGCTTTTCTTACAGTGACCATAGAATTACTAGTTCTCTTAAATTACCAACACTTTTGATTTTGTATATTACTTTCTCCATCTTAGACCTCAGCAAGGATGGAAGAGATTTGTGTGGATTTGGTTGGTAAGTGGGGTATAACTGTTAATATCTTTACCATTATTTTTGATATGGATATCCTTCTTACATAGCTTTCATGGAAATGGCTATCCTTCTGCTCCAAGAAAAGGCCTGTGGCCCCCAGAAGTTCTTCACTCTTTCCTAGTGAACATTGAAGCTCTGGCAGCACATAAATTACAATTTAAATTTGTCTAACCTAGTTGTAGCTCTGGCACCTTTGGCTGGCATCAGGAAGAACTTAGTAGAGACTCACTGCGTAAGACTGCTATTGGTTTTGAGATGGAATGTGGCCTCTGTACCTTCAGTCCTAGTTTGAACTCCGAAAGGATCAAAGTTTTTATCTTGTTTAGTTTTTCTTTTCATAAAAATAGGATTAATGATACCTTATAGAAGCTTCGCTAACAATCTTAGAAGATTGACCATTTCCAAGTGAAACAAATATGACCCTTTCAGATTTTTCAGACACTGTTTTTTTTTTCAAAAAAATCATACTAAAAGGATGTATTTTAGCCACATAATTTAAGAGCCTATATTAAAGAGAACATTTGTGAATTGATAAACACGCAATCCATACTGACATAATATAAAGTGTATTTAAACCATGTCTACTGAAATTATCAAATAAAATATTGGGAACACAGTCTGATTAGTGTAAGGGTAACTGAAAGATAGTTATTTGAACAAGTTTTCCAATAAGACTAATTTTTATATATTTTTATTGAAAACAGATTTCTTCCATATTTTATATATTATGATTTCAGTTCCTCCTCCTCCCCATCCACCCAGTTTCTCTCCCATTTCCCCTCCAATCCACAAACATATCTATTCTGTCTCTCCTTAGAAACCAAGCAGACTTCTAAAGAATAATAATAAAATTAGATAAATTTAAAACAAACAAATAAGAACATGAAAAACACAATTGAACAGTAATACAAACCACAGAAAAAGCAAAAGAAACATATAGACAAAGATGCACACATTTGCACACATGGGAATTCCATAAAACCCCAAACTGGAAATCATAACAGGTGTGAGAAAAATCTGTAAGGTGGAGAAAATGCTCCAACTAACATTATGTGGCAAAGAACTTTCAAAGATCCTGCTGAGTTCGGTTTTGTTGACAATCCACGGTTGGGCGGGGGTACCCATTTACTCACTGGGCATGTTTATTTCCCCAGTGAGAGTCCCTTAGAAAAAAATTAATTGACCATTTCAAGCAGCTATGTGTTGCAAATAGCTTTTGGGCTAGGGATGGAAACATGAGTCCACTTCTATGTCCAACTCTAGGAACCCCTGCGATGCAGAGCCATGTAAATTCTGTGTATGTTACCACATTCTTTGTGAGTTCATGTGTATCCCTACCCTGTTCTGTCTCGAAGTCCTTGATTTTTTGACGTACTTCATCCACCTTTGCTCTTTCATCTTTTCGTTTTATAGAGTTTTCTGAACCCTGAGGGGAAGGGATTTGATGACGCCTTTTAGGGCTGAGTGTTCCAAGATTTCTCACCCTCTGCATATTGTTTGGCTCTGTGTCTATCTCTTACCATCTTTTTGCAGGAAGAAGTTTCTCTGATAATGACACAGCATGGCACAGAACTGGTTCCCAGCACCTACCTCTCATTTCTAAAATTAAATAGCAAAGTACACTTTCACAGCTTAGGTGCCAAATGTTTTATTTTGCCTCATGTCTTACTACTTAAATAATTTTAAATACATTTTTCAATATCAAAATCAGGAAGAAAAATATTTTTTGTTTCAAAGAAATCAGCATGTGGACTATGTATTCAAAGTGCTGAGTAATTGTCATAGGAAAAGCACACAATGGCTTTATTATAAAACATAGAAAGTCAATTATATATGTATCTATACTTTTATTCATCTGTACATAATCATATACTGGAGTATGTAATTGGTTGTTAGTCTTTGAACTGATATTTCTAGTTAGAATTTGTAAAAATAGTACAATACCCCACCAGCAGTGGAGGAGTGTTCCTCTTTCTCCACATCCTCGTCAACACCTGCTGTCTCCTGAGTTTTTAATCTTAGCCATTCTGACTGGTGTAAGGTGAAATCTCAGGGTTGTTTTGGTTTGCATTTCCCTGATGACTAATGAAGTTGAACATTTTTTAAGATGTTTCTCCATCATCTGAACTTCTTCCGGTGAGAATTCTTTGTTTAACTCTGTACCCCATTTTTTCTTAGGGTTATTTGGTTTTCTGGGGTCTAACTTCTTGAGTTCTTTGTATAAATTGGATATTAGCCCTATATCTGATATAGAGTTGGTGAAGATCTTTTCCCAATTTGTTGGTTGCCGATTTGTCCTTTTGATGATGTGCTTTGCCTTATAGAAACTTTGTAATTTTATGAGCTCCCATTTGTCTATTCTAGATCTTAGAGCATAAGCTATTGGTGTTCTGTTCAGGAATTTTCCCCCTGTACCGATGTCCTCAAGGGTCTTCCCCAGTTTCTTTTCTATTAGCTTCATAGTGTCTGGCTTTATGTGGAGGTCCTTGATCTATTTGGAGTTGAGCTTAGTACAAGGAGACAAGGATGGATCAATTCACATTCTTCTGCATGCTGACCTCCAGTTGAACCAGCACCATTTGTTGAAAAGGCTATCTTTTTTCCATTGGATGTTTTCAGCCCCTTTGTCGAGGATCAAGTGGCCATATGTGTGTGGGTTCATTTCTGGATCTTCAATCCAATTCCATTGTTCTGCCTGCCTGTCCCTGTACCAATACCATGCAGCTTTAAACACTATTGCTCTGCAGTATTGCTTGAGGTCAGGGATACTGATTCCCCAAGAATTTCTTTTGTTGTTGAGAACAGTTTTAGCTATCCTAGGTTTTTTGTTATTCCAGATGAATATGAGAATTGCTCTTTCTAACTCTATGAAGAATTGAGTTGGGATTTTGATGGGTATTGCATTGAATTTGTATACTGCTTTTGGCAAATTAGCCATTTTAACTATATTAATCATGCCGATCCATGACCATGGGAGGTTTTTCCATTTTTTGAGGTTTTCCATTTCCTTCTTCAGAGTCTTGAAGTTCTTGTCATACAGATCTTTCACATGTTTGGTAAGAGTCACCCCAAGGTATTTTATACTGTTTGTGGCTATTGTGAAGGATGTCATTTCCTTAATTTCTTTCTCAGCTTGCTTATCCTTTGAGTATAGGAAGGTTACTGATTTGCTTGAGTTGATTTTATAACCAGCCACTTTGTTGAAGTTGTTTACCAGCTGTAGGAGTTCTCTAGTGGAATTTTTTGGGTCACATAGGTAGACTATCATATCATCTGCAAATAATGATAGTTTGACTTCTTACTTTCCAATTTGTATCCCTTTTACCTCCTTATGTTGTCTAATTGCCTGAGCTAGTACCTCAAGTACAATATGGAAAAGATAAGAAGAAAGGGGGCAGCCCTGTCTAGTCCCTGATTTTAGTGGGATTGCTTCACGTTTCTCTCCATTTAGTTTGATGCTGGATACCGGTTTGCTGTATATTGCTTTTACTATGTTTAGGTGTGGGTCTTGAATTCGTGTTTCTTCCAAGACTTTAAGCATGAAAGGATGCTGAATTTTGTCAAATGCTTTTTCAGCATCCAATGAAATGACCATGTGATTTTTTTCTTTGAGTTTGTTTATGTAGTGGATTGCATTGATGGATTTCCGTATATCGAACCAAGCCTGCATCCCTGGAATAAAGCCTACTTGATCATGGTAGATGATAGTTTTGATGTGTTCTTGGATTCTGTTGGCAAGAATTTTATTGAGTATATTTGCATCGATGTTCATAATCACTCTGGAAATCAGTCTGGTGGTTCCTCAGAAAACTGGGCACCTCACTTCTGAAACTTGCTATACCACTCCTGGGCATATACCCAGCGGATTTGCCAGCATGTAATAAGGATATATGCTCTACTATGTTCATAGCAACCCTTTTCATAATAGCCAGAAGCTGGAAAGAACCCAGGTATCCCTCAACAGAAGAATGGAGGCAAAAAATGTGGTATATACACAATGGGGTAGTGTTCAGCCATTAGAAACAATGAATTCATGAAATTCTTAGGCAAAGGGATGGAGCTGGAGAACATCATACTAAGTGAGGTAACCCAGTCTCAAAAGATCAATCATGGTATGCACTCACTAATAAGTGGATATTAGCCTGGAAAACTGGAATACCCAAAACATAATCCACATATCAAATGAGGTACAAGAAGAACGGAGGAGTGGCTCCTGGTTCGGGAAAGACTCAGTGTAGCAGTATAGGGCAAAACCAGAACAGGGAAGTGGGAAGGGGTGGGTGGGAGAACAGGGGAGGGAAGGGGGCTTATGTGACTTTTGGGGAGGGGGGAACAGAAAAGGGGAAATCATTTGAAATGTAAATAAAAAATATATCGAATAAAAAATAGTACAATACATACTAGTTATATATTTATGTACACTAGTTAATCACAGACATTTGGTATTCTTAGATCTTTCAAACATTTAATTTTTGCATTTAATTTGAGAAGAGTCATTGGATTTATATCAATGTAAGAGTCCTAGAAATTATATATGGTGAGAAATTTCAACCTTACTGTTTCCTTACACTTAAGATCTTTCAAAGATTTAATGTTTGCATTTAATTTGAGAAGAGTCATTGAATTGACATCATTGGTAATAAGAGTCCCCCGAATTATATATGGTGAGAAATTCCAACCTTACTATTTCCTTGCACTTAGAATAAAAATAGCCCAGATTCAGATATCCAGATATTTAAGATGTTTGGTAAGTTGCATGTGCAAAAAAAAAAAAAAAAAAAAAAAAAAAAAAAAAAAAAAAAAAGAGCTTTCCATGTGTGCTGGTAAGAGATTGTCCATATGATACAAAATGGCTTTTGTTGCATTTGCTAGTCTACCTTATATATCTGGGTACTAGCAATTATTTTAATCACTTGGTGTATTCATCCATGAGAACAACCACCATCTCACTCAAGCCCATTATACAAATGAGAAGCCACTGTTCTTTTCATGTTTTGTCAGTAGACATTAGCATGGATGCTGTGAACCTATTGGAGACAGAAGTAATGGAGTGAAATTGCTCACACCATTACTTTAAATTGAAATGGGAGAGGCTTCTTTGCACAGAAGTCCTGAGACTGCTTTAACTAAGCCATGAAAACACTTGTTGGCAAATTTCAAACAATAACAGGATTCTGTGCACGTGGAAGCAGTTTTTTATCCACGACCTGCATAATATTTAGAAAAGCCTCATATTTTCCTCTAATTGCCTCTGTCCTTAATTTCATTTTTAAATTTTGGAAGAGAAATCCTGGTCTCACAAAACATAAATCCTGGGGTTTTTTGTTTGTTTGTTTTTGTTTTGTTTTTTTTTTTGTCATGGGCTACTGTATATTACATTTAGATTCATACTAAAAAGAAAATAGGTATGCTTCATTAGGTAAATTCTAAGATTCATGCATTATGGGAAAAACTTGAACTAGCTAATCAAACTAATTTAGATTTTTTAAAGCCTCATTATCTTACATATTTCAAACCGATCATTTCTTAATAATACCTGCCCTTTTTTCAGTCTGCTTTTGTGTAAAAGAATGTTATGAGAAAATATGGCATTTTGCAACAGCAGCTATTTTAAAGCAGATGGGCTGTGTCAATCCTTAAGACAGTTTCTGTGTGTGTTCTTATAGAAATCACAAATGTGCCAGGGGATATGGGGATGTCATGCTACTAAGCAATAGAAAGGTTGGAGCAATTTTTATTTTTGAAACTAGTGCCAATTGTGTTTCATCGATATCTCCTACTAATTAAATGACAGTTGCTGGTCAGCTCTAAACTGAATCCCACTGATTGGATCTAGGGGCATACTCTCATAGTCTAGGGGTGCTTATGCCTCCTGCTTCACAAAGACATCGAAGGACATAAAGAGGAAGTTGTTTAGTAATTCCTATCATGGCCTCCTGTCAGTCAGTCTTGCCCCCTACCTTTGCTTTTGATCTGTTAGTAGAAACAACATTCCTATCCTTCTACCTAAATCCAGGTAGAGATTTTGGTGTCTGATCTTATTGCCTTTTTGTATTTATCACTTTTCTGTTCAACAGTATTGATTTTCTTCTGTCTTTTGGGTTATTCCTGTCATAGTATTTTTTTTTAATGAATAAAAAAAGTCATTGAAATGGCTCAGTGAATAAAGCCATCTGTTACTAAGTCTACTGACTTGAGTTTGATCCCTGAGATCCCATGGTGGAAGGAGAGACGTACAAGTTGTTCTATATCTTCCTGACATGTGCCTTGGCAAGTATGTGCACCCCCTTTCCCTGTGAAAGACATTTCTCAGCCTTTGTTATTTGCCTGTTATTCTCTGTGTATGGCTAACTCTACCTTCTGTTCCAATTAGAACGTATATTGGTGTCATCCTTCTTCAACTCATGTTTAGGAAAACACACCAGTCACTAGTGAGACTTCCAGAGTGTAGCTTCTGACATTTCCAGAAAACACAATCTTATATCAAATTTCCTGTTCCTCTGGTTCTTAGCATCCCTAGCCCTGCTCTTCTACAGAGTTCCCCGATTCTTAGGCTCACGATTTGGATTTGTTTCTAAGTCTGTTGAACACTCTTTCCTTTAAACACTTCAAGGAAATAGAGAAACCAGTTTCTTTGTGAATGCAGATTGGTGGACTCTCAGGCATGTCATGTCTTAGTTTGAAGACAAGAGAATTAAAAATGACATGCAGTGGAGCATGGCCTATGGAAAACTTACTTAGTGTTTAAGAGGTAGACACATTTGAATGAGAGAGTTTACCAAGTTCAAGACACTGTAACAGATCTAGATTCAAAATACCATGGGAACATATTATAAAGGAACAGAAAATTCTTCACATAGGAGTTTTAAATAAGCCGAAGTCAAATTTTGCATATAACAAACTTTTTCAAAATTTCAGCTGCTTACCGCAAGCACTAACTTAAGTGCTCACAGGTTTGCATGGCAGCTATAATTTGGTTGTCATAGGCTTGTTCTATCTGCGCCACATTAGTGGGTACATCTCACTGGATCATGCCTGGCCCTTGTGTCTTATTCTGTGATCTGGATAAAGGGGAGAGATTACTGATTTGTGCTTTCATAGCACATCAGATCAAGCCAAATCACACAAGTTTGTTTAAAACTGGGTGTTAACTGACCAAAGAGATTTCATGGTCAAACCTAACATCAATGGGGCAAGAAATATACAACAGCCACAGTTATGGGAAGTACTTCAGAGTCATAGTGTGATCTCTGGGTGTATAGTCTATACAAGATGTACTTTTACAGATAAATTTTTAAAAGAGAAACAAAAATGAGATTCTCCCCTCCATTTTTGTGATTCTGAGTTCTGTCCGCTTTTATATCCAGATTGCAGCCTCTAGATTATCTAAGGTCAGTGGGAACTACTCTCTGTTTTATGTCACATCTGATTTTCTTTAAAGAAAATGATTTTCATCAAAAGTGAACAGTTAGTAAAAAAAAAATTAAAAAAATAATAAAAGCAGAGTTCTGTTGGAAACAAGGAGCTAGCAGGAATTATAACATAAAACAGTGTTAAAAAGAGATGAGAGGTTGTGGACGTGAAATCAACAGCTAGAGAAGATCGTTGAGATTCATGAATAGAAGAGAAACATTTGCATTGCCAAGGATTAAAAATCATTGCCGAGTTCAGACAAAATATTAATGCATGTGTAATGTGGAAGCACAGAACTCTTGGTAAGAACTAGCCTCAGGCAAAATTTCATCTTAAAACAGAGAATACTTTATATTATGATTCTACGAATGAATGTTGTCTAAATATTTTTGTTAATTGCCGAATATTTCACGATAATAAGGACCATCAAGTGCTGAAACTGTGGTGATTCATTTGACATTAGAAAATGGAAGTATATGCATTTTAGGCATAAAAATTCAAGCTCTTTTGAATTTCAACTATATTCATACGATGGAAAACAGCAGAAACAAGGGCCTCTCCACACACTCAGGGTAGACAGGGATTCCCTGAATATTTTGCCACATAGCTGGAAGGAAAACAGGCTTTTAATTATTTCTTTGCCACCAGGGTTGTCTTCCTGTTCTACTGAAAGCTCTTCATATAAAAACACTGTCATTTTTTTTTTCAAAAAAGAAGGTTGCAACAGGTGAAGATTAATGCCCTATTTTTGGCAAGATTTGCTGCATTAGGTACAAACAGAAAGTTTCTTTAGAAAAATATGTACTTGGATAGACCTACTTTATTGATAGTCAATAAAAGAGAAAAAAATCATTCAAGGACCATTTGAAATCCCAACATGAAATCAATGTACCTTGAACAAATGAATACCTACTGAGTAGGCATAAAACCTAAGTCTCTGTTTTGGACACCTGAATGGACAAGAAAAATAAAATGAGTCATAGTTACTGTGCACTTGGGACTATTTCAGATCCCATGATACAGTGTCATTGAACAGATAGAAAGATACTTGATTTTTTGAAACTGTTATATTTTTTTGAAACTGTTATTTTTATTTGGATAAGATGGATGTGAAGTTATCTCTCCATAGCCATTGGTTGTGTATCTATCGAGTTAACCACCCATGAACCACAGACATGGGGAGAAAGTTGTGATTACTGAAAACTACAGATAGAATGTTCTGTACACTGATATACTCTAGCAATGACTGCCTAAGCATTTTGTTCATATCACGTGTCACAGGTAAACTAATGATGAGTACAAGTGTTTAAGAGGATGTATCTTTGTTATGTGCAAATAACATATCATTTTGTATGTGTTGAGATAAAGCACTGCTTTAAGTTACTTCATATTGTGTAAAACCAGGAAATTTGAGTCTGTCTTGCTCTGGATGACACTAATTCATGAGTAGTATTTGGCTTCATTTAGAGTGGAAATACAGAGGCAGAATGACTACTCTGCACCTTGACAACATAAATAATTAGCATATTTCTCCAAATTAAAATAAAAGGATCACCCTATAGATAAGTCAAATAAATTAGGCAGACCCAAGAACTTCTTGGAGGCTTTGTTTTATTATTCTGTTATAGATTTTCTGTGTGTTCCTTGTGTTCATTGAACTCTGTTGAGGATTCTTTAACAAATTGTAGCTATTCTATTATACATGTGCATACATACACGCACACATACACACACATGTGCATGCGAGAGTGAAAGCAAGGGGGAGAGAGAGACAGAGACAGAGAGAGACAGAGATGGACAGAGAGATAGAAGGGGAGATAGAGAGGTGATTTGAGAGTTAAGATCGTAATCAATGAACCTGTGTTTACCTTGGCCAGTTATGAAGAAAAATCAGAACTAGCTGGAAAACAGTTGCCAATAAGTGTTATGTTTGCAAGTTCACAGCTTTTCATACTAAGTACAATGCCTAGTGAGATAGGTAGTATATAAATATACACTATTAAGCAGATAAGCAATCTGTATTTATTTAGACAACTGTAATTTATACATGAAGAAATCGAGATAAGAGAGGGAAATTTACTTGTCTATGATAATTTCAGCATTAAATGTTAAATTGGGATTTCAGTCAAATATTTCTGTCACAAAGCATGAATTTCTCAGATTTAGGTACATTTATTTTCATTGGACTATGATGGTACAGCTGACGATATACTCCAAAAGGAAACTAAACCCAGCGTCTAAAAAGAAATTCTCAAATGAAACCAAAAAACTAGCTATATTGTTCTTATTTACTTTTAATCTAGACACCTTCTCATCCTCATTCCTTTGGAAGATCCATAACCTGGAAGCTTGAGAAAAACTATATTTATCTTGATCTTTTACAACACTTGACCCTCACACCGCATCATCAGGATCCCCAATTCCTTTGCATTTCCCTACATCTCAAGACTATGTATCTTTTTGTGTCTCAATTTCTCATCACAGTTTGTTTTGACAAAAAAGAATGGGTCGTAATTCCTACTTCGTCACAGAGAGTCTTGCTTCCCTGGTTGAGTGTCCTCATTCTGGATCAAGTGCAAACCTGTGTAACCCAACTTCCCATCTCAGAAACTTTATTTCTCTGATATATGCATTGAAAATGTCTTAGGAGACTCTTACTCTTGTCATGTGAAACCTTTAAGAAACTGAAGTTGTTAAGTATCATAGCAAACTTCTAAGCCTCTACCAAAAATAGAATAAATCTAAAGTCTGTAGCTAAATGAAGACTCTCCTGAAATGACTATATTTGCAGCCATTGTAGCTACACTGTAGCGATAAACATGATCACCCAGGCATTTCTCTGACTGCTTTTTTTTCTCTGAGATTTTCCTAAGTTAGGCTTCCATCATATTTCAAATATCTGTAGATGTACATCCATATATACCCTACAACAGAAATCTAGAATTTGTTTTAGTTATTTTCTGTGTGACCACTGAAAATAGTATACAACTACAACTACATAAATTTTACACTTGAGGTGATTCTTTTTTTTCCCTTCTGTTCCTATTTTCCTTGAAGTTCTACAGAATCCTGAACAATGGTTCATTCAGTGCCCTTCAGCAATTTGTTCCTCATCTACTTCATAAATTGTGTGAGGTTTAGAAAATATCGGTTAAAAGCTAGGGCTATTGCTGAGGACAGAGCAATTGAATTACATGTAAAATTCTCCAAATACATATTCAAGATTCTTCAGATAAAACATAAAACAAAACAAAAACATTGCATTGTATAACTTTCAAACACACACACACACACACACACACACACACACACACACACACACACACTACCAATAGCACTGAAACTACCAATGTACAGGGTACACCCCAAATCATGTTACCCTTTCTAGGATGAAAAGTCTCATCTGTAATAGTAAGCATTTCTTTCTCTGTGTGTGTTTGGGCAGGTACATATTTGTTTAGGGTCATATGACTGTGCATATAGGGGCCACCTGGGGTATCATTTCTCAGGAGCTGTCCACCTTTAGAGATAAGGTCTCTTATTGTCCTGATTCTTGCAGATGCCACCTACCCAGTGTTGAGATTACAAGTATGTAGCATCATGTTTGTTTTCTTTGTTGGGGTTCTGGGTATTCAACTCATAGCCTCCTATTTGTATGGGAACTTTCCTGACAGGACTACATATACAGTGTCATGTTTATTTCTTATACCCTGGGCTTTGGGCCGCCTCATCTAGCATGCTTTGTCTTTCTCCCGAGGTGATGATGGCTGGGCCTTTCTTTAGCAGTACTTACTCTGACAAAATGAATCATTTTAATTCTGAGCTTCAGTGATATATTATAGATGTAATTTATTGAGCATTTACAGTCTGGCTCCTGGAATCCATTTTTACAAATTTGAAGGCTTAAAGAAAAAAAGCTCGCAGTTACATAGGGAAGGGAAGACTTCAAAAATCAATTTGTCCTGAGGGGAGTGATGCTCCTCTCATAGGGTAGACTCTAGAAAAGCATCCTCCTTGCCTCTAGCTAGATTATGATAATCATTAGAATCCTTAGACTTGCAGTTTCATTGTTAATATCTGCTTCCATTTTTACATGGCCCTGTGTCTATGTACCTCTTCCGGGTCCTATATCCAAGTCTCTTCTTACACTTCTTCTGAGTCCTATATCCAAGTCTCTTCTTACACTTCTTCTGAGTCCTATATCCAAGTCTCTTCTTATACTTATGAAAAACACTTATGGCCCATACCTATCCATGATAACCTTATCTCAATGAAATATGGTGGCAAGAATCTTGTTTCCATGTAGATTCCCATCTATAGGTATTGGGGTTTAAGACTCTACCATTTTTGTTTGTTTATTTGTTTGTTTAGTTTTTAGAGACAAGATTTCTCTGTATAGCCCTGGCTGTCCTGGAACTCGCTCTATAGACCAGGTTGTCCTCAAACTCACAAATCTGCCTGCCTCTGCCTCCCAAGTACTGGGATTAAAGGCATGTGACACCAGAGCCCCACAAGATTTTGCCATTTAAAGAGAGAGGATAATGCAGCCTATTATCCTAACTTTTGGCATTATGCTGAGGACTTACAGTATATAAAATTGAGCTGTATGAAACTATACTCATCAAAGGCCATTTCTGTAGAATGGGTGCTGAATATTCCCAAAGCTCAAACCTTTCTTAAATGCTTTGTTCCTGGTATGGTGCTAGTAGGGTGTGGTTCAGCCTTTAAGAAATGAGGCATAGAGAGAGGCTTTTAGGTCATTGGGGGTGTGTCCTTAAAAGGGATTTTGATATGACCTCTACCTTATTGTCCTTTGCTTCAGTTTCCTTCTGAACACCCAGCTATCTTCCTCATTCTTAGATATATAACCCAAATTGCAAGCTACAGTGAATCTTTTGTTTTAAGAAGTTAATATCCCAGGGTCGTTCTGTTTGTTTGACTCTGTTTATTTACAGGATTTTGCGATATAACCCAGTCTATCTCTGAGCTTGTACTCTTGCTCTCTGCCTTCTGAATGCTGCTATTGCAGTGTTCTTGGGCTGGTATTTTGTCATAGTCTAGTGAGATGACTAATAGTGATAAAAAAAAAGCTGATTCTTGAGCATTGCATATTATTACTCCACTGTGAACATACTCTGGTTTTACATCTGAATCAGAAGATATCATTCTTAGTCTCACCTTATGATGGGAGAGTAAAGAGGTTACTGAAGTTGGTCAAGGTCATACACCGAGTACATAAAAGCCCCAAAAGTAAAACAGTAAAAACCTGTTCTACCACCCACTCTCCTAACAATTATAGTACGTTATTCTTTGGCTATAGTGAGACTTCTGTATACAATTCTGTAACTTATCATGCATAACATGTATATTTCTTTTGTATGAACTGCACGAGGAAGTTCTGTGTACTGTATATTCACAACTTTTAACACAGTATGTGCCCTAGATGGGAAACAAATGTTCTTCAAAAAGAAAAAATAAATGAATTCATGATCTGGAAAATGTTTGCTCCCTTGAAGAGAAAAGAGAATACACTTGGGGATAATAAAATGTCTTGCTGTCCCCCAGGCCTTCCATGTGACTAAGAAGACAGTAAGGACTAAGAAGCTATTAGAAATTCTGTCTTGATCTTACACAGTAATGAAATGACTACTCCATATTTTCCTTACCCGATTCTGAGTTCCAGGACTACCACTGCATGTATTCCTTTAATCTTGTCATATGTGTAAATGGCAATTCAGCCCAGAAGGTAAACCATTCCCTTCTTCTACATGTGTAGATTCGCCATCTGAAACTGGTTTTGTTTCCCTTTAAAATTTCAATATGTACTTCCTTAAAGCTAAAAAAAAAATCAATGGAAATGACTTTTATAATTGGGGAAAAGTCTACTAGGAGAAGTATATTAATGTGTAATGGTCTACTAGAAAAAGATAGTGTGTCTTTGGAGGTAATATGCTAGAAATAGTTCTTAATTTAAGGTGGGTAACTGTCAGATAAGCTTTATATTTTTGCAGTTTTTGAGACTATCTGGGACCTAAGCTTGTAAACAGACAAGTTGGCTAATTTCAGAGATAACACCTTGCACATAGTTACCTTCTCGCTCTTTCTCTCTTTCTCTCTTTCTCTCTTCTTCTCTCGCCCTCTCTCTTTCTTTCTCTTTCACAAACACATGCATGCACACACACACATACACAGATACACACACACACACACACATGCAAATGTCAAAGGACCTGGAAGAAAGTTTTCATACTGGGGCAAAATGAAGGAGGATAATAGCAGTCATATAAGTCATTCAAAAATTACCACAGGACAATTTTTCTATCTCACTTATGAAGCAAAATACCTACCGCGAAAGGAGAAAGGTAACAAACCACCTTTCCCTTAGAGAAGTGGTAAAATCTCAGGTAATCTGAAGAAGATAAAAAGAAAAGCAGAAACATAATGTTCTGCTCAAGCAGAAACATAAATGCAGTAGAGGCTGAGGAATGGAAAAGCCTACAATTGCAATCATTTTTCAGTATTCAAATATAGGTGCAATTTGAATTTTACAATGAGAGAAAATGAAGAATAAACATATAAAAATAGTAGCAGAGAAGTTTCAAAAATAATGGTAATGCTATATGTAAAATATCAAAATAACAAAAATTTGATTACTTGAATATGTGTAGTTTAAATCTTAGTAAAGCCCCTAAAGTATTTAAAAGAGATTAAATAAAAATTAATATTAAAAAGCATAGAACTGTGTGTAACATTCAACTGACAAAGCACACAATAAATAACAACAAATTAAAAATGTGGGTAGGAAAGGACCACATGAAGCAAACTCAGGAATATACTTACACAAAATAAATACCCTGCAAGGCTCAGCTGTCTTTTGTCCACAAGACAAAAGATATAATAACAGAGTTGCAAAAGACTTAAAGTTCTGTAAACAAGTTCTATTTGTCCAAAAGAAAGCCCTTGACTCTGTGTAATGTGGAGGAATGAAGTACTTGGAAGAAGCGACATTATTACAAAAAAAGAATATCACATAATGAGTGTATCAATTCCCAACCATAGGTCATATATCCAATGTGTAACTGATGTATGAACTACATAGCCTCAGAACTCATAGATATAGAAGTCACAAAACTCGAATGAGGTATTGTGAACATAAGCAGTAGGAGATGTTCATCCTACTTTTAGTAACTAATGGAATTAATAGCAAAACAATCAAGCAAACAAAAAGGCCCAAAAAATCGGAGGAGACATAATGAACAATATTAGGACTAAAAGAAGATATATTACAAAATTGTTATAGACAATTGAAGAACAGTAAAAAAAATGACTCTAATTGAATGGTAATGGCAGAAGACTTGATAATAATACTAAATGCTGGCAAGAACACAGGGATGTAGTAAGGTCACATGTATCTTACTATTAAGAATATAAAAATTATGCAAATGATGCAAAAAATTATCTGTCAGTTTCTTAAAACATTAAATTAAATGCTCTTATGAAATATTTCTAAGCATTGTTCCTATGGGCATCTATTCCTGGAAAGATAAGTTATATTCATATGAAAACTTTTATGTGTATATATGTGTTATTTATAGTGTTTTAATTATATGTAGGAAGCAATGCAAGTGTCGTGAAATTGTGAATGGTAGGGAAATGTGTGGTTCATTTGTAAAATGGAACAGTATTCAACAAGGAAAAGAAACAGACTGCTTACTAAGGCATATGGGAACAGAATGAACTCTAAATGTTTACTGCTAAATGAAAGAAGATAGATTTGGAAGGCTATAGAAGATGAGGCTGTATTCATATGATATGTCAAAACCCAACACTGTAGAGAAGGTCATCATGAAGCAAGTTTGTGCTGGTGAAACTCTTATATTTATATTTGTGGTGTTCACAACTGTTTGGAGTAGAATTCTCCACATTGGAGATGTGGCTTTGAAAACTTTTCAAAAGTGTATGTTTTTCTGCTGGACAAAAATAAGTAAACATCCATATCAAGACGATGAACATGTTGTAGCTGAGGAAGGTGTGCAAGTCACACATTTTGAGGAATAAGGAAAGGTAAATGCTTAAAGGAACCCTGTGGTTCTGGGTTGGAATTGTGGACTTGTTTGAGTAGGCTGGAATTAGTAACAAGTGGGGCACTAGCTCTATCCACAAAGGGGAATAGGAAGAATTAGCAATATCCAGAAGCAGTAAGGCATACCCTAGTGTTCAAGTCTTGCTTTAATACCAGTCTCAAATAAAGAAGCATGTGTTACTTGGAGAACTGGTTGATTCTAGGATTTGGAATAATCTTGGAGTATCTTAGGATACCAAGCACCAGAGGTCGAATAGAAAGAAGGAAGCAAGGGAAGAATGAACAGAGGAGGGAGAGGGGATGATGAAAGGAGGGAGGAGGCGTGGAGGAGGAGAGGGCAAGACACTTTCATGTGATGCGGAATCCTGGATTAGACTGTAGAAAAGAACAGGAATATTCATGGAAAGCTGTTAAAGTTCAAATAAATTACCAAAGGTATGTGGAAAATTTCTGTACTGACAAGCTTCTTTAGGTCTAAAATTATCTCATTATCTTCAAAAGCAGTTGGCATTCACATAAAAATAAAAGAAAGATGAGCATACAACTTATAAACCCCAGAACAGATTCTTCCAGTCAGTTAAAGAAGGTCTGGGGGTATAGCCAAACCTCAGATATAAAAGGGTCAAAGAAATTATTGGGCAATGAAGTGCATAGGTGATTAAGAGCATTGTTGTCCCTGAAGAACCTGAAAGACAGGGCAAGTCATCAGCTGCCTTGAAGGACAGACGCTTGACTTTTTTAAAGGAAGCCTGGGAGTTCTCTCTGAGCATTTAGTCACGTGGAAGATTCCAGAAATAACTTCACACTGTGATTTACCCTGTGCATTTGTATGTAGGTTAATGGAAGTCTCCACCGTTCAACTGTAATGTCTTATAGACAAACCTAAAATTTGGAAACATTCAAAGGAAGAATACTTCAGGAAATCCTGGGTATGAATTGAATATACACAAGGTTTTATATTTTCCCCCTTATTCATTACAGTTCATTTTAAGCTCAAGTGGTTTCCCATCTGGACTAAGAAATTGCATTGCTGAAATGTTAATGCTTTTTTTCCTTGCTATTGTTTTGTTATAATTCATTTTGAAGAAGTTTACAGCCTAGCAGATTAGAAAGTCTACTGAACTGACAGAGCTCATGCGTTAAACTGATTCTTCTGAGGAGTAGAAGCTACCAATGGAATAATCTGGATATCAGCAGGTTTTATTTTTCCTGATGTGACAGAATCCTTAAGTCTTTGATTGTTTTTTCCTAGCCTAGATTTTTTTCTCAGTCTGATTCATTAAAAAAAAAAAAAAAAAAAAAACTGCACCAGGAAACAATCTAACTTTGCAGCAGAACCTTGACTGGGGAATCAAGGGGGTATTCCATTTCTGATTCAAGGAGTAATTCCATAGACTGCTCTCTTCATTTTCCATTTTACTTCTAGTCTCTTTTTCTCTGTTAATTTTCTTCTTGGAAGCTTTGCAGCTGAAACACAGGTGGGCGGGTGTGGAGGTTTTGGTTTCCTTTTCAGGGTTCCGTCTACATTGCTTTAAATCTCCCCTGATTTGAGCAGCCTGTCTGATCCTTTTAGTATTGATGTCAGGAGTGGACACAAAGACCTATGGCAGCCCAGAGAGGCAGATTGTTAAAAGTAGGTCTCATTGTCTGCAGAATTGTGATAATGATAAATGACTAAGAATAAATACTTTATGTGGTTCGAACTATTGCACTCTTTTTATTTTAAATTATAATATAGCTAGCCTTTGATTGAGTGAGCCTTTTATTTTTCACTCTTAGAATTTGTCAAGATCTAGTTACATAATCAAGACAAGAGAGAAAGAACAGAAAAGGAAGGAAGAAAAGTTGGTGGTTATTTTTAAAGTGATGTTGGTAATTTAATTAATTGTACAGTTTGAATTGAATAGGAAATATTCTCCTAACAAATGCAAAGTGATTGCTTCACGCAGGAGAATGAGGTTTGATATAGAGACAAAACAGTCAAAGTTCATTTTTAAAATTATGCCCATGATACTTATAGTTCCTATCCTTTAGGACCATGGTTAAGATAGGGTTAAAACAAAAACCTCCTCCATTTTACAATACTTGATGTTTCCCACAGCCTTCATCTTCATGAAGAACATAAAGCTTCCTCTGCCTTTATATCCTACATCCAGACTGGACCCTAACGTTTGCTCCACCAGCAGTCTGTGCCACACAGCCATTCCTAAGAAGGTTTATGCAGATTTTATCGGATTTGCAGCAAATCTGTAACCGCATGAAGCTGTTGCTTTCTCTACTAAAGTGCATCATTCTTTTCTTTCTTTCATGCTCTTGTAGTATGGTGTGCAAGGCACATATTCAGATAGTAGGCTTTGAGGAGACTCTAGAAGGCACTGGGAACCATAAAAACACTAATAGTAAGGCAGTAATGACAACAACAGTGACTACACTCCTGTTGGTTTACCCATTCTGTACTTTCAATAGCTACTTCCTTGTTAATTCTATTTTGTGACTGCTCAACAAGCCCACTGTCCAGGCCAGTTGAATTTAGGTCACTTGCAGGATCATAGGTAAAATTATACACATAATTTATTAGCTGAATTAACATTAGCTATTGAGAAAATATGGAAATCATTTTTAACACAGAATTATTCAAACCCTGGAGCACACTGAGCCCTCTCAACAATTTAATACAAAAAAGTAGTCATATGCGCAAAATATAAGGCAATTTTTGTTCAAGTATGTATTTTTAATATATTCCCTTTCAATTCTGTACCGTTTCCAGCCATTCTAAGCCTCTTAGTTTAGATATAACAAGCACAAAGAAACAAGAAAGAAAGAAAGAAAGAAAGAAAGAAAGAAAGAAAGAAAGAAAGAAAGAAAGAAAGAGAGAGAGAGAGAGAGAGAGAGAGAGAGAGAAAGAAAGAAAGAAAGAAAGAAAGAAAGAAAGAAAGAAAGAAAGAAAGAAAGAAAGAAAAGAGAGCTTTGTAGCTTTTACATCTTTTAGATGACATGTTCCATAAACCTTAAATCTGATGAAAATTTTTGTGAGTTTCTAGTAGAGCTATTTGTATCATTCTAATGAAACAAGACTGAAAGTTCAGAAAAGTAAAATCATATTGTATTAGTAAAAGTGTCACTTAGAAAATTTATGTTTAATATATAAATTCAACCAGATGCCTCAGACATCATGATTTAACATAATGACGGTAGGTTAGACAAGAACCACACCTACATAATTTCTCCAGATTTGTCTTTATTGGTTCCAATTTGATACTTTAAGGATTTATTAGACCTGTTTTAGACATAGTTATGTTTAATATAGATGAAAAACTCTAGAGAAGGAGCAAGCAAAACATCAATTTGTACATTCAAAATGTAAGCTAACGATAGCTAAAATTATGATGTAATCACAAAAGTATGGTAAGAAAACAGAGAAGAGGAAAATAAAAGGCCTACTTCTCCTCTATTATGTGTTGTGGTGGAGAACATTACAGTAAATACTTGAAACCTTAAATACTTACTAAGAATGAAAAGAACCCAGAAATGAAATTGAATACTCAGAGAGAAGGGCTGTTTACTTCAGGCATTTCTTGTACTTGATTGCTAAAGGAAACTCTACTGGACACAGGAAGCCAACTTTTTACCACCCTGTATTTGGATGTAGTTCTTGACATGCAATATTTCATAACACATTCAAGAGGAGAGCATCATCTAAAAGAAAGGAACTATTTTAGAAAGAACACTCTGGAAAGATAAGATTCACCTATAAAGTTTATAATTTTTAGACATGTATGAAAGTACAGTTATAGCATACAACATACTAAAAATAATGACTCATTTTGAAATAGATTTTATCCAGATTGGTATGTATATGTGCACGTGTGTGAGTATGTATGTGTATGTGTGTGTATGTGTGCATGTGAGTGTGCATATGTGTGTGTATGTGTGTGTAAGTGTGTTGGTGTTAGTCTTTTACTATATGGATGAAGCTCATACTGGCCAGCATGGGCAAAGTGGGAAGGTGACCCTTTCACTGTGAGTCTGTGAACGCAGTCTAACTGCATGTGCTCAGATACTGCCGCTGCTTCCCACATCCATGTTCAAATGGGTAAGATGGCTCTGAGCCAGAGGACGGCTGGCTCTTTTCAACATTGCTAGTTGCTAAGGAAAGAAAATGATTTTTATATAAATTTTAAATATAAAATTTGAGGCCCTTCCAACAAAATTGTACATCTGTGACTGAAAGAGGCACTCTTTTCACAAAAAGATAAATAAAACTAAGGCTGTTGTAAACCAAGAAAAATAAGCACGGGGCCTCTGCTTAGGTGACACTTTCTCCAAATTTTTATTTGACTGTTTTGAGAGTACTTTTAGGTTCACAGCGAAACTGTGATGTCCCATGTAACCCCCAAATGTGTAGCCATTGCTACCACTAGCATCTCTACTGAATAAGCACATTTGTAACAGTTGATGAGTCTATACTGACATGTGGGCGCCACTTCACCATGGTGTACTTCACAGTCATCTTTGCTGTTGTGCATTTTGCAGGCAGACGTTCAGTGATAAAAGAACACATCCAGCAATTTTCTGCACCATTTTCTGAAGCCCCTTACCAGGGCGCTTCAGAAGATGAAAGGAACCAATGTTTCACTTGCATAGTATTAAACACCTTGCTATTCCTAGCAAGACTTTTCTTTTAAAAAAAAATCATATAATTATCTTTAAGCTATTACTTTAAAACAAATACAAATCTTCAAATTGGTATTAAATAATTTAATTATTTTTCTCTGAGACTAATAAAAAGCTAAGTTGCTAATCTCTCTCTCTCTCTCTCTCTCTCTCTCTCTCTCTCTCTCTCTCTATCTATCTATCTATCTCATTTTGCAAGCTAAAATGAGAGATTAGCACTGAGTACTTCTTAGGAAAAAAAGGAGCAGTTGGTGGTGTGGTCTTTCCAGACCACATGGTGTGTTCTCTGGAATACAGGTCATTTTTCCAAGATGCAGCCAAGTCCCTGCTATGGAATAAAAATGTCAACAGTGCCAAGAGTGAGTGCCAAAGGACACAGGGCATCAGGATGTGACCTTTCTCTGTGTGAACAGTGACAGTCATATGGCCTCTAGTGGGGCATTAACTAAGGACCATGAGACAGACCTCAATGGTCTCTGAAGATCAATAGTGTCATTAGAGGAGCACAATTATATGATATAATTAATCTTCTGGGCAATATGCTTTCAATTTTATATATTTTGTAGCTATTGTTACTCTCTTTTAAAACATCTTAATTAAAATAAAGCTCAGTTCATATTCAGCCCATGCCCTTAACACATCTTACCCAAAAGTTCTCATTATGACTAAGTTGGACAACTATTAGCCTAATCAAATTGATACTGCCATCTTATATAAAAGGAACTTAATAACAATACGTAGCTATGAAGTGTACCTCAACATTCTTAACTGTTTTACCTCACATCTTCCTACTTCCATATGCAAGTCCCGGCAATCCCTTATTGAATTTTGAAACAACCAATGCCATTACTTTATCATTATGTTAGCATTAAAATATTGAACTCACTAAGCATGAAAAGATGAACTGAGCTCATAAATTAATAGAGCATGACCTTCAGCTCCTCAACAAACTAAAGGGAGGAAGTGGAACGCACTCCATTGCAATCTGGCCACTGGAGACTTTGTTGTGCTTCTGTTACTAGGTACCTAACACTGGGCAACTAGAAGCAGCAGGTATCCAAGCACATGAGCCAGATGTGGTGGTGCACACATCTGTAATCACAATACCCAGGAGGCAGAAGCATGCAGATCTCTGATTTCAAGACCAACCCGGATTTTAAAGTGAGTTGCCGGACAGTCAGAGCTAGAAAGAAACACTGTCTTCAAAAAAAACCAACAAGCCAACAAGCAAAATAAAACAAAAAAAATCACTTAGAATGTTTCTGATGTTCCAGATAAATATGAATATAAACTTTTTTACACTAGGACTTTCTGAGGGAGAGTCCTAATGAGAATATTTCCAGTGGGAGTATTGAGTGACATAAAAACTATGAGTCCTAAAACTATTTTTGTTTTTCCCTTGTATTTTAAAAAGATAAAATTATTAATCAAAGTCTTTTTTAACATTCAGAATGGTGCAAGTTTCTTCCTAAGTACATTTATTTAAGTAAATACAGTGAATTCATTTTTTTTTTAAAAAGACCCTTACAGTTTGTATGGATAAAGAATAAACTTCTCTAGGACATCTGCAATTCTCCCTGACACAGGGAAGAATATTCTAAGGAGACTGTTATAACTGACCAGTGGCGCATATCCTACATATTCTTCTCTGGCCGGTCTGTGAACACAGAGGATCCCTTCACATATCACAGGTAACTCTTGACTGGCCAAGTGGTGCCCTAAATACTCTCTTCTTGCATGTTCTGCTGCTGTCTCAACAACTGGTCAGGCTTCTGAAAAGTCTTTAATTAGTATATATTGATTATACATAGCAATGGGTTTTATTCTGACATTTTCATCTATATAAAAATATGTGATCTGATTAAATTTATTCCCTGTACCCGTTGTTCTCCCATTCCACGTTTACTTATCTTTCTTCTTTCCTACACAGTTCCCTTCCTACATTCACCTGCATTCATTTTTCCTTGCTCACCTTATCTCCCCAAACATTCCTCTTCCTTCTTTTCCCCTCCCCCCTCCTCTTCTGTCTCCCTCTCCCTGCCCCCAACCAATGACTTTAATTAGCATTGCTTACAAGAGTATATATGAGGGCAACTTACCAGTGGTTACATGAAGCAGATGACTTGTCCTTTCCTGGGAACCAGATCTATTTTTAGTTGTCCAACAAGGGGTGGATATAACCTTGTCCTTTCCCCCATCACTCCAGTTCTTAAGTAATGACTCGGAGACTAGTTATTTGTTTAAAAAGGTACAGGCCATAAGCTAGGCTTATTCCCCGACTAGCTCATAACCCCCTTTAAACTATTCTTTGTCCGCCACATGGCTTGTTACCTGTTCTTAGTTCTTCCATACAATGGATCAACTTTCTTCTAGTCTGGGTAACAAATCTTCGTGTTCCTGATTATCTCCCAGAATTCCCCTTTCTCTACAGAAACTCCCACCTTCTAATTCCTGCCTATTGCTAATAGGCCATCAACCTTTTAATTGACAGGTGATACTTCCCCACAGTATAAAAGAGATTATCCCTCTCATGCAGGTGGAGCTGCATGTGTTCCACCATAATCCTTTATGGATCACTGATGACTCCAATTCTGTGCAGGACTTGTGAGAGTAATCTCAGCTGCTAGGAGTTCAAGAGTAAAAAAGATCATGTCATATCCAGAAGAAAGTCTATTTAGGGAACAGAAAGTTCAACACCCCCTCCCAAATAAATCAGGATATAGATTAGTATACTACAAAGGATATTAACATTTTCAGGTAACTACATTTAAAATCTTTTTCCTAACTTCTAGGGGTTGCCGTTTTGGTTAAGTTATTCTTCTGCTTTCAAAAATGGAATAATGTTTACCTAAATACGTTAGTTGGCTCTGTCAACTCCGTAGCACACACAGTATGTGCTTAGCAGGAGGTTGATGGGGTGATGATTATTGTAGTGCTTGGTAGAGCATGCCCCAAAGAGCTGTGATTTAGCTTCCCCATCTTGGCACAGACAGAGAATCATCAGAAAGCATCCTTCGCAGCAGCCTTCTCTGCCACACAAGTCTTCCAGTTGTTAAAACCCTGTCCAGGAGCACTGAGTTCAAATAGCTCACTGTTCCTTTCCAAATACGTGGACTTATGCAGGGGCCACCTGGTAGCCATACTCTGAAAAGGGAGCAGAGTTCAGATTTCCTCTGCATGTTATGGACACAAACAACTCAAACTTGATAAGCACTTGTATTACCCTGCGGAACAAAGTGTGTTGCAACCTCGATATGACAAATTCTGAAGCTGATTAATTTCTTTTTAAAATCTGGGCTACCAGAAATGAGCTTTGAATGTCAGTGAAGTCATCATGTTCTGCATCTTAAGTGCCCTCTTTCTCTTAGGGGCATTGATATGGAATTCTCTGGAAATACTTGGAGACATTGCTGTAGCATAAACTGCCAAGCCAGATGCTAGTCTAATTTTCCTAAGCCTACTATATCCATCGTAAGTCTGCCAGCAGCGATTTCCATCTGAAGTCATCCATATTTGTAGGAAAAAGTGAATGTGAATTCGATGGAGCTGCTATGACAAAACAGTAAGAACTTCTCAAGGAAACTTGGGAGAAATGAGTAGCTTCTGCCTACAAGTGAATGAAAGATGGGGCTGGTGGGAGTGACAGCTAGAGCCAGTTATTATCAGCTTGATGTGACAGGGTACGAAAATACCTCCCTTGTCTCCAGTCTGACTCTCCTGTTTCTTTTTCTTCCTTCCTTCTTTTCTTCCTTCCTTTCTTTTTCTTTCTTTCTTTCTTTCTTTCTTTCTTTCTTTCTTTCTTTCTTTCTTTCTTTCTTTCTTTTTCTTTTTTTTTTTTTTTTGAGGAGGGTATTTTTGTTTCTGGGCATGGTTCTGATTTGAGAAGTTCCTAGTCTTCTCTTTTTTTTATTTTTTAGAAATGCAGATGTAGCCATTGTTTTAAAAGACTCCAAGTGGGTCACCCTGATTTATCCTTTTAGGATGGTTCCATTATAAAACGAGTCAGTTACTTCCTGGAATGAGACCAATGCAAAGAACAATCCTAAACCCTAATTCAGTGCAAACATTTCTCTGAATGCATGGCATTCATTGCTATTTGTTTAAACAAGGACACTGCAGTTAGAGCCCAGGAAACAAGCTACTAATGAGAATGTACCCTGTCAAAGCATCTCCAAAAAAGAACTGATCATAGAGGCACATCTTAACAACTGTATTTGAACTATATTCCATGCCCTTTGACTTCTTCATGGGTATGTTAGGATTATTTATAAAATACACATATGGAAGACAATTTTAAAGTTAGTGTTTTAGAGTCTCATTTCAGGACAGTAGCTTGCATTGTCTTGGGAAGCCAGCTGAGCACACAAATAGGCATGCATATCTAATCTTGCAGATGGGCAGTGTACACTGTGAAGTTTCTTTCCTTGACATTGTCTCTAGATGGAATCCTGTTAATCAGCCACACTGACATGGACTCCCAAGTTGGTAGAGGCAGCTGAGTTCAAACACTCAGAAGGAGAATACTCCTCAGAGAAAATACGTTCTGCAAGCCTCAATTGCCTCATCTAGAAAATCTGGCAAATAAAGGAATTCTAAGTTATAAAATTGGGAGAGCATCTATTTTATACAGCTATTGTGGACATTAAATGAGATAGCTGTGTAAAGTGCTGGCTGCATCCAGAAAATTAAAAGTTTTCATTGTTATCAAGTTAATTATTCTTTTGACTCTTGGTGGTTTGTAATTAAGTTACTCCCTATTTCTTTTAGAGCCTCTCTGTTAGTTCCCTTTAATGCTCTCTTCATGTTTGGCACTACACAGAGAGCTCTTATTGGGCCTGTTTACCTATAGCACATCTAAAAATCTCCATTTTCTCATTGTTTCTGTTCTTTTTATATGTAAACTGTACTATTTCTCCAATGTGGAAGCAGAAAGAAAGAAAAAAATTGAAAGAAAGGAAGGAAGGTAGTTTTTGTCTTTGCACATGTACAGTAACACATGCTATTTGAATTGACTAAAAACCAATCAAGTAAGACGTTCAAGAGTTTTTCTCCCCCCTCTGTTTTTTGCTCTCTCTTCTACTATCTCTTTTTTTTATCTTATTCTATTCTTCCCCTGTTAATCTCCTTTGCCCCTTATTATTAGTACTATTTTTTGGAAAAAAATATGTACATCATTTAAATATGATTCTACAGTGAGAAAAATCTAAAACAATTTCTGGGAAATGAAAATTGAGGTGAAAATGGTAAGACCCAGGAATATCCTGTTAAAATTGTGATCATTTCAAGCAAAATAAAAATTCTTTAGGCTATAAATTGAACTCTAAAAGTTTTCTGTGAAATTTTATGTGAGTATGCAATTAATATTAAACAATCCCTTTTTACACTTTCACATTTTTTAAGGGTTAAAGATTGTGGGGGAATACTGCTGTGTTGATATAGGGATTTGGCCTTGCACCTATGTAATTGTAGCAGGCCAAGAACAAGAAAGAAGAATTGGATAAAATGTATGTCACATCTGGTTTCCTAATTAAAAAGGCACTGCTCACCAGCAACCCTTCCACAGACCTAGACAAGTCAATTATGTGTCATGATGGCTTCTGGGTTGCATTGATTAGTGTGTTGGCAGCGTCTTTAGATTTTTTCCCCCTGCCTTTATTTTAGCTAATCAATTTCTTATTTTATCTTTCCAAAGAACTCATCTTCTCAATATGGAACCCTTTTGTTTTCCCCCCAAAAAATGCAGAAGGACTGTCATGGTCTAAATTGCCAAACTCTACACTTAGCTCTGCTTTCTCCGTAAGTAAAAATTCCCATAACCAACTGGCCATCTGATGAGTTACCCGAGTTCCAAGAAACAAAGACCACATTTCTCTTCATGTCGGTTTTGAAAAGCTTGCAATGACGAAAGTAGGGAACACATATTTCAGGAGTCTGCATTGGTGGCTCCAAAACAACACTGACTTAAAAAGTGAATCCACATATATATTCAGAATTTTTCATCTTAATAAAAGATTTTTCTGTACTGTTTTTCATATACATTGAATTATAATACCTATTTAAGAAGATTCTTGTACCCCTCATCATAATTTGGAAAAGTAGAGAACGATATTTAACCCAAGAATAGCAGCTTATGAATATGGAAAGGAAAATATAATTGGAAAGTGCTTATCTTAATGTAATAATTACCCAAAATAATGATCATCAATGGATATTGCAATCAGTGAGCGTGTTTTTTACAGTAAATAATATTCATGAATCCTCATAGTGTCAGTCCATTTACTAATTCAAAGGGGGAAAGGCCTTTTACTATGGAAAGATTTGGCAGACACAGCTCCACCAAAGGAACCAAAGTTAATATCTCATCAACCACATAATGACTTGCAGCTTATACTTGCCAGACAATATAATGAGAAGTACAGGACATTCTATCTCTGGAGAAATATTTTATCTAATCCAATGCAAATAATTAGATGAATTGTTTTATTTGATATCCTTTTCAGATTCTTGAAAAAAAATTCATGTCAGGAAAGATGAAAGACAACAAAGACATAACAATTCAAAATCTCTACATATTTATATATTCATTTTTTATTTATTCTTCTCTAATATATCACGTCCCCCGTTTCTTCCAACCCCTCACACACCTACCTTATCTCTCTCCCAGATCCACTGGTCCTCCATTTCCCTTCAGAAAAGAACAAGCCTCCCAGAATTATAAACCAAACACAATATAACAAGATATAATAAAACTAGGCACACACTCTCATATCAAGGCTGGACAAGGCAACCCAGTAGAAGGAAAGGGGTCTGAAAAACAGGCAAAAGAGTCAGAGACAGCCCCTGCTCCCACTGTCATGAGTCCCACAAGAGCATCATTCTACATAAACATAACAAATATGCAGAGGATCATGAATCAGAAAATGAAAAGTTTAGAAAATTTAAAGATGGAATAAATATGTATTATATTTTTTGTAAAATGCTTTTGGTACCTTAGTACGTGCTCACAAGAATGTTCTTGTTGTTTAGTGACATCTGTATAGGATCTCTAGAACTTGATGATGACTTTAATCTATTCAAATGAGTCTCTCTCTCTCTCTCTCTCTCTCACACACACACACACACATACACACACACAAATAAAATACTAGCAAGAACAGTTGAGTCTGGGCCAAGGGCATAGAGGTGCTTATGAGTTTGTTTTATCTACTTGTTCTGCATTTGGAGCCAATTAGAAGTGCCTACATTTGGTAGGGAAGATAGTATAGAAGTCTATCCACATAGTAAGAGAAGAATCAATCTAAAACACTCACAATGTCACCAGTTCCGTGGCCAAAGTAGCTTAAACTCAGAATGATGGATGTCTCAGGTCCTCACACAAACACCAGACTGCTGGAAGATGCTTGCTGCTAATCTTGAGAGTCAAAGAGATAAAAGATTGGAGAACAATAGGTGGGAAAATAGAATTTTCAATTATTTCTACAGGCAACAGGAGGCAAGGCCTTTGTATCTCTTCTAGAGCATATAACATAAAATCAGAAACACTCAGTTTTACCCTAGATTTCCTTCTTAGACTCTTTAGAGCCTACACCTTGACAGGGTAATTTGATTTAGCTCCAAGTTGTGTGCAACAATTCTTTGGGGAAGAGAATCGGGTCATACCAGCAAAGGATTCACTAAGTCCATTGATATTGTCTCTGCGTGTCCTATCAAGCATGGTGAGAAAACAGAATTAGAGCAAATAACCTGGAGATAACTTTAAGGACAAGCAGGAAGGCTGAGGGATTGTTTAGAATGCTATAATGTGAATTAGAAAAATGAGCCAGCGGGTCTGCTGGCCCGGTGTAGGTATGTAAGCAGAGAGCCAGATAGGAAGGATGTTACAAAGGTTTTATTTGAAAAGGTAGCAAACAGCTAGGATGGTTTTAACCCCCAGTTTCCTGGTTAAACTCAGGCCCAACGTGACAATAAACTCAGCTGTATGTCTTGCTATCAAAGAAAAACAGGGGAGCAATTAGAATAGATCAGGTGAGAATCTGGGGGCTCTTGCTGAATCTACTAGGTTTTACAAGCAAGCCACTTTATTCAGTTCAAAGGACTGAGGTTTTCATTTGAGCTGTAGATTTCTTTACATGTTCTAAAGTCTCATTCTGAACTCTTCCGGCCCTTAAGAATATGGTGTACATGTATTATTCATAGTTGTTGCTTTTCTTGACAAATCTTTCATATGTAGAGATAAAGCTTTTTTGCTTTTTAAAGAACTCATTTAACAATGGAAAGGGAAAATGTGTAAAAGAACATGTGAACTCTAGTTTAATTAAGGAGCATGCCTTAGCTATATGTTTTACTTCATTGGGAGTCAAATATTTCCCCCAGCTGCTTCATAGGAATTTTAAAGAATATTTACAAAATTCCATTTTAGTCAATGAGAAGAAAAAAATGTCATTTCTTCAAAATCCAAATCTTTCCAATAGTTACAAAGTAAATTACTTCTCACTCCAAGCCCAGAGGTAACAATTTCTTTGTGCAGATCATTTTTTACCTGACTTGTGATTTTGCTGAAGTTTGTTCACTCACAGAAGTCATAGTAAATGTGAAACACACTGCATAAAAATTTATTACTTGCTCCCAAAATAGCTTGTTTCAATATCAGAAGAAATACAGTACAAATAACAAAATATGGACATAGTAAAATAATCCTGATGTGGGTTTTTGGGTTCGCATTTTTTAATATAAGGCTAACACGTTAACTGCCTCATTCTTTGAATAATCATTTCTGAATTCAGGCAGGTTTTAATTTAACAAGGACAGTCAAGTCTCCCACATAATATTTCTTCAGTTGAATTGTCCTCTTAGGGCTCATATATTGATATTGGAATGGTATTTTCCCATTTCCTTTCATGAGACATGTTTTTTTTTTTAAGGCTCAAATATTCTGAAAGACTCTATGAGCAATTTCAGTTTTATTTCTAAAAATCAGTTTGAATGGAGACATTTATGTCAGACACTGTGGTGGTGAACATAGTTTGGTCCCATCACAAATGTTTGATCCTAGTTTCTATATTTCTTACGATAGGGAGGAATCATTTTTCATCTGCACAGTTTTTCCCTCAATATTTCAGCAACACCTTCAACAGGGAGATCAACTTCCTGAGTGAGGCAGAGATGGATTGTGAAACACTGAAATACCTACCCTCCTGTCATGCTTGTCTCTCGGGGAGTCCATTCTCCATCCTGGTCTCTTGATTGATTTCCATAACAAACTGCTCTTAGAGCATTAAGAGTGTTTTGGATCAATATTGATTAGTAGGAAATTGTAGTCAACTAAAGTTTCTTCACCTGACGGAATCACGCATGGAGCAGCGAGATGAGCCCTGGGAAGATTCACAGCATGTGTGATATATAAGGAACACTTGCTCGGGTATTCCACAAAACTTTTGCAAGAGAACAAGTCTTGTGCATGAACATGGTACTCCAGGCCACGTGTTGAAGGACTCAGAGACTTTGGAGCTAGTACCATTCATTGTTTTTCTAAAAACCAAGGTCATGTCTTCAATGCTTTCAATTCACGTAATGCTGTGTGGTGTAAGAGCAGCATGGCATTCTGGGTATTATAACCTTACCATTTAGTTCATAGAGTTACAGGCTGAGTAGTTTTTAAAGGAGCTTTAAGATACTGCCTGTTATTACCTAAATAGAGATGTGCATTGACAATAATGGTAAAGGTAATATTTAGTGTCTGAGTATCTGGCCAGTACTAGGATCATATCAACTACTTTATTTGTATGAACAAACAGCTGAGATAAAATACAAATTATTAAAAGAAAGTCCAGTCTATAACTTGATTCTTCTCCTAATTTATTTATATATTGTAGTGGCTATTCCTGGTTGTCAACTTCACTATATCTAGAATGAACTAAAATCCAGAATTGAAAGGCTCACCTATGATCCTAATCTGGAGGCTTAGAGATACACGTTTCTGACCTGGATCTTGGCATGGAGATCTTGAAACACAGTGGCTATGAATTCCAGAAGATTAAGACAGGGAGATCTCTGAGTTCAAGGTCATCTGGGACTAAAGGCATGGTGGTACACGCCTTTAAACACCCTCTGCTGGAGACCTAGATAAGGATTTTGGAACAAGGAAAACTCACTCTTTGCCTGCTTGCCCAGTGGGACTGAACAACTGCTAGATCCTTGGACTTCTATCCACAGCTGCTGCTGACCATTGTTGAGGAGTTGAACTACAGAATGTATGTCATCAACAAATTCCCTAACTGTACAGAGACTACCCATACATTCTGTGACTCTAGAGAACCCTAATACATATATGCATCCCAGCAATTCATCAAAATCCTCTCATCTCTGAGTCTCTGCTAAGTGAATTCTAATTGAAGTGAATTCTAAATTTTCAATTATTTAAATATATTCATTCTGTTGGGAAAAATGCCCATAGTAATCAATATAACACAATAATATTGCATCTATTCTACATTTATTAATTAGCAGAATTCTATCTAAAAGGAACTAAACCATTATGATATCATTAGAATACCTTTATGTTAATTGGTTTAATATAGGTAGGATATTTAACATAGCTAATCCAAGATAGAACATACACATGATGTGGTGTATGGTTGTTTAGTACAGCTTTGCTTACATTATTTTTGACACACTGTAAGTAATTATTCAACTACACTACATGAGACAACTCTATAGCATTTTTCCTCATGAACTTTTATGACTTCTGGGTAATCACTGCATAGATGTGCTGTACAGACTAGGCTAATGTCTCCTATACTGTGGGTGCCAGGGCAAATGAGTTGCTGGAATGTTCCTAGGTACTCAACAGAAGGAATAGACTTATGTCAATTAAATCTCAGATACAGCTCTTAAATATAATTGATTTTTAAAATTTGGATGTTGGCTTCGGCTTCTATCTTTGTCTCCTAAAATCTTTTTTTTTCAGTGAAAGCCAGGTAAATTCCATTAACTTAAAAAAAAAGATTGAATTTAAGTCGTTCTTTAATCTTCATTTTGGCCAAATAAACTGAGTAGCTGCCTCAGGTGACCTATCCAAAGGGCTCCCACTAGTCAGTGCCACCATGCTCAGCAGTAGCTGGTTATCTGATGGTAGGCAGGAATTTAGATCTATAGCGCCTAAACCTAAACTGGGGAAATTCATTTTCGCTCTGATGAGACAGTACAATGATAAACAAAAGCACACCCTCCTTCATCGTTTCCCATGGGTCAAAGACCAGTGCCATTCTTAGGCATCACTTTCAGAAATGATTACATAAGTTAAGACAATGCAGCTTTATGGTAGAACACTTGACCTAGCATTCATAGGGATAGGGATTTAATTGTCATTGCCACAGAAAGTATAGCCAGGCATACGGGTCATGCTTCTAACCCACACACTTGAGAGATTGAAGCAGGATGATTAGCATGAGTTAAAGGCCAGAAAGATTGATAACAGCTAATTCGTTGTTGCTGCTGAAATTGTACTATTTTCATGTTAACTCAAATGAGTGGCATTAACTTTTTGTCTTTGATTACCAAGTCACTTCCTGTCATTACATGAAAATAGTACAATGGCAGCAGCAACAACAAAATATTCATTATAGACTATGTTTTGCTTTTATGAGGATGCGTTAACTATTAAGTCATTAAGAGAGTGAATTTAATGGAATCAGTGGACCTTAGCACTAAACAGTACACAACCATGGAGATAGAAGGAAGGATTAAAAAGAGAAGGATGGCGAACCCTAACTTTCTGGAACAATATGCGACCTGAACAAATTATGCATCAAGTTATATCTTTAACTAGAAGTTGAAAATGATTGATACCAATCAGTATCTTGTCCTTTTATCATTCCACCTTTCACTCCTTAATGTAAAATATTAGTGTTCTGTGGTTCTTACATAAAACATAGTGGTTTATCTTTCCAAACCATCTGTGTATTTTCTTTATTGCTAGGGATAATGCTCACCCTCGAAAGTGACATGATGGTATGCTTTTTTTTCCCATAATTTGTGAAAAACAGACATTTAGGTTTCAACAAATAAGCCTGAAATCAGTGTTGTCTTCATATTATATTATTTATATGTATTCTTCTATAATGTCAACCAGAAAGGTATGCACATGTGTACACAGTATTTGTGCTAATTCCATAGATGTATATATATGCATATGGGAATATATACATATATATGTGAATGAATAAAACATAACATCATAAATATATGTCTACTTTCTATAGTTGTATCATACATAAGAACATAAAATATATAAAATTATTTATATTTTAATATTCATAATTCTGAGATAAAGGGAAAGTGCTTGCCAGTGTAAATCAAAGTCAACCTGAGAAGTAAAATCTTGCTGCTTCAGAGTGAATCCTTGAGAGATAGAAGGGAGCCATGACATTTGCAACAGTAGCTCTTTGTATTTGAATATTTATATTTATATGATGAAGCTTCCAATACTGCTAAGATACCAAAACTGGGCATGGGAAATGGAGCGGGACAAGAGCTAACATCAACAAAATTTAACCATAGTTAGCAGAAGAATCTTTTTCCAAAGTAAAAGTTTTATGATACAGCTTCAGTGTATGAAATGATTTTGTTGTGAAAACTCAAATTCATAATAATTACTAAGTACTAACTTACTTTTAAGAGATTCAATAAGAAATATATATATATGTATATATTTAAAATAAATGCCATAAATGACATTCAACTAATCTTCAGAATCCAATATATTTATACACTTTATTTCTACACAACTGAGCAATTTGTAACTTACCTGTAACCAGTTGCAAACTATAGTAGCATTTAATCTGTTTGCAGCATTATTCCTCTGAGATTTTCAGAAAGATATGATTATCAGTCTGCACCAATTTGTGTACAGTAGATATCATCGACATTTTTAATACATGTACAGCTCTACTACGCATATCTAAAGACAGTTAAAATATTCTTAGCAAATTTTAAACTTATTAAAAACAATAGTCCAAAACAAACTTTGAGAAATAAAAGAGTATACAATTAGCAATGCACTGGCTTAGAGAATCCCAGAAAGGGTCACAAAGAAGTGAGTCATTAGGACATGCAAGAAGTGATAGCAGGGAAATGATAGTCACAGATTGTTGACACATACCTTGAATATTGACCATTTCCAATCCTAATTTTCTACTCTAACAATCTGAGGCATAATCACGCCTTTTCAGTAGAGGCTTACAACGAGTAGGCACTGAAAAAAATAAGTCAAAGTAATAACACACACATGGTTTATGATGCTGAATTTTTATGGTCAATAAACAGGGGTGACTGGGCTAAAAGAAGTTTTAGAGGATAAAGATAAGAGATTTGGCATAGATAGAGAAGAGGCAGCCCTGGATGCATAACATAAAGAAAGTAGAGCTAAAGTTACATAGGTAAGTCTAGTTACCTTCTCATGACTTAGATCTTTCTACAGTCACCACTATCCTAAAACTGGAGCAGAGCTCTCAAGGGTAGCACAGGAATGAGAAGATGAGCCCTGGGATGTGAATGGTTCAAATATTCCCTTTCCTGTGTCTGAGTATTGACAGGCTGGGGGACATGCTGGTTGTCACTTTTACTTGCTCACAATTAGACTATTGTTTCTGTTTATGAGGAGAGAAGCCACCATTACAGCACCCCTAACTCCAAGCATAACTCAGAATATAACATGTAGCTGGTCCCATCAAGTTTTTTGGGGATGTAAAAACAAATGATAATTATTCATCTGTACCCAGAAGGAGAGAAGGACATATTGAGAAGACAAAGCAGCTTGAACAACTTTGGAGTGAAAATAAGGAAGAAAACAGATATTGTTGGGGGCTGGGGAGATTGCTCAGAAGAGTAAAGACTTGGTTTGGATCCCAGCATCTTTGTAGAAAGTTGAGTACAGTATCATTGTCTTAAACCCCAGCAGTTGGGAGGGAGGAGAGGAAGATCCTGTGGGTTTGTTGGACAGCAAGTCTAGCTGAGAGAAAGTTCTCGATTCACTTAACTCCCCGCCCTAAATAATAGAGAAAATTTAAGAAAGATATAGAACATAGACCTGTGACTTCTGCACACACCAGTGCACACAGATATATGTACTAGCTCGCACATGTGTGCATACTCATGATCATATATACACAATATACTCAACACACACACACACACACACACACACCTTCAGAGATAAAGAGATAGAAAGAAGGAAAATAAACATTGAGAATATTAATTTTTCAATTATAGACCTTGTTTTTTGGTTTTGGCCTCTGGACAAATGCTGTGACCAGCTTTGACTTTCCCAGGGTAGGAAGGGGTGAGGCTAAATCTTTTTCAGTGTGATTCATCATCCGATATGGCTCTCAGAGGAGAAAGTGGTGATGTTGATGATTAAGTGGAAGGCATTTGCCCCCTGGAGAGGTGTTAGGAGGAGGGCATTGCTTCCTGGAAGTAATGTTTTTCATCAAGATGCAAAGTTGAGATCTTAATCTTTTGGAACATTGCTGGTTCCCTGGACTGCTGGCTAAGATTCTATATTTTGTAGATTTTTTTCTCAGCTCTTAGAGTACTATCTTATTCATCACTTTACGAGATGTTCACAGTGACCTTGTAACAGATAGAACAGAATGTTTGATAATAGAACAACTAAGCCTCAAAGATAAATCCAATCTCATTTGGCTAAAGGCTTACAAATGTGGCATGGAGACTTTGTGCTTTCTATTCAGAGGGTTAGTCTATGTGACCATAGCTGGGCAAATTATATACTGAAATAATTGTTTGTGTGCAAAATTCCCAAGATAATTTTTTTGGATTTGCATAAAAGTGGAAATTGCAGAAGCTGTCCCATGCCTTGGTGTGTTTATTTGCTTAGTTTGGTTTTTGATGGTCACTATAGAAATGAAGGCTGCCTCCCTCTAAAGAAAGATGAGTCTTTCCATTCAGCCTAGCCAATGTATTTCATAGAAGGAAGTGGAGGGACAGTATCATTCATGGTCTTCTTAAAGCTAGGGTGGTCTTGAATAGGCAATGACAGAGAGTTAAATTTCAGGGAAAGTGACTGTGTTTCATTTTATTAGTGACAACATGTGTATGTGTGTTGTGTGCTATACTGTTATGCAAAAGTACTTGATAAGTAATTTCCCATTCCCTCATTCCCTCACCCTTGAGGAAAAACAAAGAAAGAAAACATTTTTTTCAAATCAGTTTGCATAATGATGGATGTGGATTTCCTGAACGCTCATCAGATGTTTCAAAAGTTGTTTTTTTTTTCAAATCTCAGAAGTAGACACATCTGTCCACCATCAATTCATAATCCTAAAATCTTTCTAAATGACCTAAGGCATGAGTTATGTGTTTCTGAGTTCCAGATCCCATTTCTGTGATTTCTGCATCTGTCTATCACTCTACATGTATTGGAATGCCAACAATTTTTGATCTGAGTGTATCAAAGATATTGGAAATGTTTTACTTTGTGTTTTTTAGATAGAAATCAAACATGCATCATCAGGATTTACCAGGACTTAACATGGATACAACGATATGGAAAGAGTTGGGTAAAGGAAGGACTGGGGTGGCTGTTGGCCATTGTGAGAGGTCAAGAAGGAAGAAGAAGAAGAAATTTTCAAATGAAGAGATGTGATATCCCAATGAAGAAGGCAAATTTCCAACTCCTGTACATGGAAAGAACTGTAATTTCTCATCAAACTGTACACTTTCAGCCAGTCGCTTTCTAGAGAGAAACAGGAATAGCAATAAATGGAGGTTGTGTGTGTGTGTAGGGGGGGGCGTCAGGGGCAGAGGCAGGATTAGAAGGTTGGGGGAGGAGAGACTGGGAGAAAAGGAAGGAGAGGAAACTCTCATGATGTAAAATAAAGTAACTAACAAATAAACAAGCAAAACACTAAAATGTTCCTCCTTAGAGAGAACAAATCTTAAAAACTGACAACTTTAATCACCTTTTGGCTAGCATTTAGTATAGAGGAAAATGAACTAATTTGTTTTCTTTTGCTGAGATACAACATTGACCAAAACCAACTTGGAGAGGAAAGTATATTAGGATTTCAGGTTAAAGGCCTTTATGCTCAAGGCAGGGGCCTGGAGTCAGGGACTTAAACAGAAATTATGGAGGAATGATGCTTACTATTTTTCACTTTATGTCTTACTCAACCTATATTTTATGCATTGGGCTGGATTCTCACCATTAAGCATTAATCAAGAAAATACCATCACCAATATGACAAAGGCAGTTCAACAATTGGTGCTGCATTTACCCCAGATGATTCAGTTTATATCAGACTGACAATAAATAACCAGCAAAAGAGTTAAATTTTTGTGTTTACATTCAACTTATGTATTAACAAAACTTGGGAGTTTTTTGAAATTTATGTACTCTATTTTTACCCTCAAGTATATGAATGAGCTTTTATAATAAGTGGAATGTGAAGACAAAATAAAAGGTAGAGACCTGGGTCCTTCTCTTCTGAAAATGAAGCTGCCATGTTCTTATTATGTGACACTATTTCTTCAAAGACATAAATAGAATTCTACTCACTTCAGAGAGAAAACCAAAGACAGATCAGAGTACCAATGTCACCAAAGTTCAGTTTGGTGAACCAAAGAGCTTATTGTGTCACCTTCGTCCCTATTATATTGTTGTAAAGAGACACCATGACCAAGGCAACTTTTAGAGGAAGGCATTCAATTGGGTGTCTTCTTGAACTTTTTGAGGGTTAATGCACACTCATCATCGCAGGAATCTTGGGAGCAGTTAAACAGTTAGGCAGGTATAATGATGGATCAGTGGTTAAAAGCTAGCATTTATGTACAAGGTAGAGGCAGACAGGGCATAAGTGGGCCTGGTATGGACTTTAAAAAACTCAAAGCCCACCCAGAGTGACACACACCTCCCAATCCTACTCAAACTATTTCACCAACTAGTGACCAGGCATTCAAATATATAAGGGTAATGGGGCTAATGTCACTATTTCACCAACTAGTGACCAGGCATTCAAATATATAAGGGTAATGGGTGAGAAGTTACTTACAGAAGGATAAATAATGCAAAGGCAGCTCTATTACTGATAGTTTCCTCTAGAATGGGCAATAAATCACATAATCAGAACCCTAAAATTCTGCACAAACTGCTGTCTAACTGGAGAGGTTGGGGAGTCTTTTCTTTAGAAGTTCTTATTGCTATATGCTGTTTTGTTTTATGACAAACATTCTGTTATAGAGATTCTACACAAATTTCTAATCACCTTAAAAATAGAGCGCATGAAAGACCAAAGTAAAGATATCACCAAAGTCCAACTTGCTGAGTCAGTTATTTCATTGGGATTATTTTCAGGAGCTTGAATGGAGGTTTACTTATAGTAACAGACTCAAAGACACTGCATCACTAGAGCCTCTGACAGCACAAGTAACAGTTCAGAAATCTTATCAAACTGGAGCATACTGCACAGCCTGCAGACAGTGCAACAGGGCATAGTGTATTTTTCCTAAGACTTTGGTCTTGAACCTCTTTCCAGAAGCTTGGCTGGTCTCTGCTTCTTTTAGGCATCTTGGCTGGTGAGTGTCACCTTAGCAGTTTGACTTAATTAGGATCTTCTTTTCAGCTTGTCTTGTCTGAAAGTGACTCTCAGGATCTTGGCTGTTTTACTCGTGTAAGGAGGGGTTTGTTGAAACTTGTCAGTTTCAAGGACTTCCTGACACTATTTTGAGTTGGCTTCTCTTGTGATTTAATGTCAGAGGAAACTGTTCACAATTCTTATTGGGGAGGGGAGGAACCTTTTGCATCTATTAAGTCTCAGAGACTTCCTAAGACTTGTTCTTTTACTTCCTGAGTCTTAATGAGCCTCCCTTTCCAACTTCCAAGGTCTTAACATCATCTTTCCAGGATGGAATAATTTAACTCAAACTGCTATAGAACATCTCCTAACCAAGTAACTAACTGAAAGCAGCTTTCTATCAGAATCCCCCCTCCATC